>NC_067402.1:213966767-214216854 GCF_016432865.1 Antechinus flavipes
GGAAATAACACACACAGACACAGACACAGACCACACACACACACACACACACACACACACACACACACACACAATTTAATCTTTTATTGAATACCAGTCTTTGTGGATCAGACTTTCATTTCTCTTGGCCCTGTGCAGATCTCCCCAGCATTAAAGATTCTCATTGATTTCAAAGAAAGAGAACTGGAAAGTAGAAAAAGGAATGAAAAACTGAATCTCTTTTTTTTCCTGCCTTTGTCACTTATTTACTTTCCACATTTTTTCTTCTCTTTGTCTGATCATTTCCAATATCAGAAGGGCTTTTTCCTTTGCACACCTTTCAAATGCCTGGTTTTCTAAAGTAATTTGGGCTGAGGTAGAACTAAAGCAACTGAATCATTCATTTCAAACCAAATTAGAGGTTTCCTTCTCATCAAGAAGGGAAATGACAAAGTCATTTGGAATGTATGAGGCTGACCTCATCTACATGATTAATTTATTCCATAAGAATTCAGTTCTTTCTCTTCCTCACCCCAGTTTTTTCTCTATTCATCCTGCATTTTCCCCATTTCTCCAAGCAATATAAAAATTTGTAAGATCATATGCCAAGTTAAAAAAAAAGATACTGTAACAGAGGTAGTTTAAAAAAATCAGGATATCTGTACACAAAATAACAAAATAGAGTTCAAAGGAAGTTGATACAAATGCACAACATATCATGACTTACAATAGAGATCTAAAATAAATCAGTCTCATAAACAAAATTCAAATTGTCACATATAAAATTCCAAAATAAATAAACAAACAAACAAAATAAGGTGAGACAATATTGTACCTGGAAAATGGTAGCATATGATAAATGTATGATTGATTGACTAAAGTTAATCTTGGGTCACATGGACAGTAACACTGCAGACTAGTACTTTCTCCAAACCACTTATAGTCTCCAATTTTCATTAAAAAATAAGCCTTAAGAAGAAGATCTGGAAAAATTATAGGATAAAGAAGACAAAACCTTTGGATAACCAAAAGCTCTAGAATAGAAGAAAATAATGAAAAACATCAGAAATAAAGGGGGAAAGATATTTTTAGGATTCAGGCTATATCACAAAAACAAATATCAAAATTATTTTAATGTTTAAAAGAAATTGAGAAATAGATCAGTGAAGCAGATTAGATAAAGAACAGAAGCAATAGAAGTCAATAACCCAGTATTCAATAAACTTGAAAATATAAATTACTTTTAGAAGAAATCCCCATTTTGACAAGAATTGTAAAAACTGCAAAACAGTTCTGCATAAATTAGGTTTAGAGCAACATTCTTCAACAAATATCAAAATATACTAAAAATGGATATATGACTCAAATACTAAAGAAAGCAAAAGAGGTAAGGAGAGAAAGGGGAGAGACAGAGGCACAGAGGCAGAAATAAAAGACAAGACAAATAGACATACACACAAACACACACAGACAGAGACAGAGAGATAAAGACTCAGAGAGAAAGAGAGGGAGAGAGAGACACACACAGAGATAGTCAGACACAGAAAAAGAGAGATAGACAGAGAGAAAGAGAGAGAGACAGATAGAGCCAGAGAGAGCCAGAGAGAAAGACAGAGTCAGACAGAGAGACAGAGGGGGGAAAGAGATAAAGTGAGACAGAGATAGAGACAGAGAGAAAAACAGAGACAGAGGGAGACAGAGAGAGACAGAGACAGACTCAAAGAAAAAGAGAGAGAGAAACAAAGAGAGAAACAGAAAGAGACAGAGAGAGAGAGACACAGAGACACAGAGACAGACAGAAACAGAGGCAGGAAGAGAGAGGAAGAGGGAGAGAGAGAGAGAAGAAGGAAAGAGAAAGAAAGAAGGAGAAGGAGAGACTCACAGAGACACACAAAGAGAACACATTTAACTTTTGAGCTATATTAATCATGGATTCTTAATTCAAAAAAGTGATAATCTCCAAGAATAAAATAGATAATTTTAATATAAAAACAAAATTATTTCCCTCAATGAAACTTGCTAAATTATGAATGATCATAGATACTAGAATACAGTAGATACTAAATGAATGATTACTGAATAAATATTTTATTCCTTTTTAAAATCCTTCTGTATTGGGCAACTTTCTATTTTCCTTCAAAGTAGTACATTCTATTCCTAACCCAGTTAGGAAATTCTTTCTTTTATACAGCTGCATCTGCCTTGTACAGTTACTTTTAAGAAAAGGCCTCTTCATGTCAAAGTTTCATGTTTGTGAAGGAAAAAAAAAAAAAAAAACAACCTTTTATTTGCTCTATGAATTTTCTCCCCCTTCCCCTCCTGCACAAAACTAAACATTATTATTTTATCCAGTTGAATTCATTGTGTCATTTTCAAATTCCTAACTTTTCTAATGACATTCTTTTAAATATATACCATGGCATGAGGATAGTGGGCATAAATACATGAAATCAGGAGATTCTGGATCATGTGCAACTAACTTTGGATCACAGACTATGTAGAGAGGAGGAAGATGCAATAATGTGGAAAGGCTCCAAGATTATGCAGGATTTTAGAAGGCTGACAAAGAATGATCTTATATTTATTCTGGAGGCAATAAGAATCCTTTGGAGTTAATAAAGATGATGATTTTAACATTATTATTATTAGTATCAGTACTATTACTAGAACTACTACTAGTAGATGGAAGTAATATTGATAAAGAACTTTAAGATTTACAAAACATTTATGAAATATACTCTCATTCTATCTTACAAAGGCATTGGGAAATAGGTGCAGTTATCCACATTTTAAGCTAAGGAGACTAAGGCAAATAAAAGTTAAGTGATTTGCTTTGGTCACATATCTAATGCAAAAATCCCTGAGACAGGTATTCCTGACTCCAAGTCCAGTGTTCTATATATTGGACCATCTAATTATATATATATTTTTATTGGACAGAGGGTGACATAATAATTGGACCTGTGCTTTAGGAAGATTGCTATAATACCTGAGTGAAGAATGTATGAGAATAGGAAGAGATTTCTTTCAGGGAAACCAACCAGGAGACTATTGCAATAGTCTAGACATAAAAGATGAGGTCTTGGACCAGAGGGATGGCAGTCAAAGAGGAAAGAAAGGATCATTAATCATTACTTTGTCCTCAGAGATTGTATGACTTTGTTGTTCATGTTGATGAAATTCATTTAGGACATTCTGTTGACTTTGCACTTTCTCCCCCCTCTCCCTGACACTGCTTTTTGCACTCCCCTGAGTGGTTGTTGCTAGTCCTGAAAATTTATCCACCAGGAAATGAGATTATTCTGGTGTGACCTGTTCTTAATTAATCTGTATTTCTGCATGATAATCTATGTCCTTAAATATTCAGCCACATCCTGTAAAAATCCATTTAAAAATCCATTGTAAAAGTTGAGTACAGCTCATCAAACTAATGGATAGGATTCACTTTCTTACCATTTTTACAAAAAAGGGCATTTTCTCAATACTGGTCTTCTCCATTTTTTTGTTTGTCATTTAAAGATCATAGACTCACAAAACAAATTCTGTCACTACTTTTCTTTTTTCTTTCCTTTTTTTTTTTTAAATCTAGGTAGAAGAAGCCATTCTCTGCCTCTTTTATTTTTAAACTTAACTTTCATCACTGATTGAGCACTGCCTTGGTCAAATTAAAAGCCCAAGGAATTCTGCTGTATTTAGGGCTATCTCCAGTCATCCTAATCTGAATCTGGTCACTGGACCTAGATGGCTTCAGAGGAGAAAGTGAGACTTATAATTTTGCATGGCCCTCCTTCACTTAAATCCAATACACTTGCATATCATGGCATTATCTTCCTAATGTCATGGTCTTTTTCAAGAACAAAAAAACAAGCAACAACCTCAGCGAGCAGGAGTAGGAGCTGCCAACTCGGACCCAAATGGAACTGGCCAGATGGATAACACAATTTCCTCTCTCCTCTCCTGCACTTTCCTCCCTTCCCCTCTTTTCTGTCCCCTTTTTTTTCCTTCTCTCCTCTCCCTTCTCTTTCATTTCCCTCCTTTCTTCTCTTCTCGTCTCTTCTTTTCTTCTCCTTCCCTTTTCCTTTGCTTTCCCTTCCCTCTATCCACATAGGATATAACACCTTTACCCACAACTGCTGTGCCCAAAGAAATGTAATTTTTTTTTTGATTGCTGAAACTTTCCAAGACATCTAGTTAAAGGGTTAAAACCATGCCTTAAACCTAAATCACTCTGGCTTTCCTTGATTGACCAAAAATGGTTCCAGATCAAGTCTTGCTTGGTTATTGCTCAGATCCTGACTGATGATAATAGGTATTCTTGCTTCTCTTCTGATCTTATTGGGAAGTTTTACAGCTTATCCTTATTACAAATCAAGTTTCTTGAAAATTTTAGATAGATGTTACTTACCATTTTAAGGAAAGTTCCATTTATTCTAATGCTCTCTAATGCTTTTTACTATAAATAGGGTTTATATTTTGTAAAAAAAAAAAAAAAAAAAAAAAAAAAAAAAACAACAGCTTCTACTCTTACTGTGTTCTTAATTCTGAAGTCTGACTTCTTACCTCATTATTTAACTAGACGTTGTCTCCAAAGTTAAAAAATAATTCTCTCAGTCTGTTTCTGTCAGTCCCTCCCTCTGTCTTTGTTTGTCTATCTGTCTCTCTGCTTCTCTCTGTTAATTTCTGCCTCTCTCGATTTCTGTCTCTGTTTCTTTCTGTCTCTGTCTGCCTCTCTGTTGATCTCTGTATCTCTCTGCCCCTGTCTTTCTGTTTCTCTTTCTGTACTTTGCCTCTCTGTCTCTGTCTCTCTGTCTCTCTCCTTTCCTCCCTCCCTCTCTCTTTAATTTTCTTAAGTATTTATCTTTCTTGACTTTTTTGCTGTCTTTGATGAAGATGAACTCTCATTACATTTTCACTGTGTTTTGTGACATTTTTCTGCTTGTTCTACCAGTCTAACTATAATGGTCTCCTTTCTGTTTACTTGATCTTTATACACATCATATACTGCAGCTGTCCTTCAAAGCTATATTCTGAACTCTTTATCTTCTCTATATATACTATTTTATTTTGTAATCATATCAGTTCCCAAAGTTTTAATTATCGTTTTTATACTGATGATTCTCAGGTATACTTAACTATCCCTAACCTTTCTCCTTACATCTGGAATAGCATTTTCAACTTCCTTTTCAACATCTCAGACTGATATTCCATATATCCCTTAAAGTCAATGTGTTAAAACCTGATTGGGAGGGGGGTAATTTCCCCTAAAATCTTACCTTCTTTTGAACTTCCCTAATAATATAAAGGTCATCAATATCTTCCCTGTGTCTTAGGCTATTAATCCAGTTATCCTCAACTTCTCTCTTTCACACCTTCTATGTCCAATCTGTGAGCAAGTGTTGCCAATTTTTATTATATAATGTCTCCTGTGTGCTTGTTTTTTTCTCTTTCTACATTGCTACCATCCTGGGATAGGCCCTCATCATTTTATGTTGTACTATTTTAGGACCCTGCTTAGTGAATCCTTTGAACTTGTCTTGGATCATTTTGTTGTTGGAAAGAGCTGAGCTGATCATAGATGAGCATCACACAATGCTGTTGTTACCGTGTCCAATGTTTTCCTGGTTCTGATCATTTCACTTTGCATCAGTTCATATAAGTCTGCTTGGAGTTTTCTGAAATCTGACTGTTCATTATTTCTTATTGCACAATAGTATTCAATTACATTTGTATACCACAGCTTTTCCCCAATTGATGGGAAGCTCATTGATTTCCAATATTTTGCCACCACGAAAAGGGTTGCTATAAATATTTTTGCACATATGGGCTCTTTTCCATTTTTAAAGGCTCTCTTTAGGATACAAATCTAATACAAACCAGTATTTCTGGGTCAAAGGATATGTACAGTTTGGTTGTATTTTGGGCACAATTCCAAATTGCTCTCCAGAATGGTTGAATCAGTTCACAGCTCCATGAGTAATTCATTTAGTGTCCCAATTTACCCAAATTCTTTACAACATTTATCAATTTCCTTTTTTGTCACATTGACCAATCTGATATGTGTTGAAGTGATATTTCAGAGTTCTTTTAATTTGTGCTTTTCTAATCAAATTGATCTAGAGCACTTCTTCATAAGTCTTTAGATAACTTTGATTTCTTAATCTGAAAAGTGCCTGTTAATATCCTTTTACCTTTTTCTCTATTGGGAATAAAAGGAGTATTTAAATAAAATAGAGAGAAACTCTAACTCTAACCATCAGAAAATAGTTGTGGCCAGAGGAATCTTCTGCTGTTTCATACAGAAATAAGAAGCCTTAGAATTGCACTGAATGGCTATCTGTGGTTTGGAATTCTGAAATAGCACAAGGGAAATAGTTTTGCTGACAGTTCTGAATTTTTATGCAAAATTTTCAAGAGATAATGGAGCTGCATGTTTTTGTTTAAGTACACATATGTACTGCTGAGATTTGTTTTTTTTTTTTAAACATGGCATGTGTTTTGAGGAAATTACTTCTTTTTTAAAAGTTTAAAGTTCTTAAAAGTGAAGAGAACTATAAGAATCATTTATTTGCATCTCTTAAGATAAAAAGAAAGTGTTTTTTGAGTCTGTTTTTCTCCAGATCCTACCTGACAAAAATTTTTTAGTGATTTAATAACTAATTGCATAGAGTAAAAAGCAGGTGAATATAGAAAAGTTATGATATTTTATATAGAATCTGTGTCATATTTTGTTCCAAATAGGAAGAACTCACTTAGGTGTCTTGTATTAAACATTATACAAAAAAAAAAAAAAGGTTTTTAAAAAAGTTACTGCATTTTATATGTACTGTTAAAATTTTCTTATTTGCTAATTCATTGAATGACTCAATGTCTGTATAATTGACAATGACTTATAAAGCAATTATTGATAAATGCTTGAGATACAAATACAAAAGTAAGACTGTCCTTCTCAAGAAGCCTACATGCAATTGAATGAGAGGATATGTATGGGAAGTTTCAACTATAGGTCATAGAAATTATTTCCAATATCTTTAGAGTGCGATAGCAAAACTACTAATAATTTATTTATAGGATATGTATGGGAAGTTTCAACTATAGATCATAGAAATTATTTCCAATATCTTTAGAGTGCAATAGCAAAACTACTAATAATTTATTTATTGTTGTTATTTAATTTAACTATTCCTTGTACTGTACTATGATGTAATAAATTCTTTTATTTAGACTCCTAGGCTATCCCCATCAGAGTCGGAGGGGAAATAGTGGTTGAGATGGTGGGGGTAGTTTGACATACCTGGCACATGCCTTCTTGTCTCTTTCCCTCAGGGTGCAACTTCAGTCAGAGTGATTTTCCTGACCTGTGTGTGGCAGTGGTTGGAAGTTGTTGGGGATGGCAGGCTCTTCATAGGAGTCAGGAGTCTGGAAAATTGCCATCAAGGTGGGGTTGGAAATAAGAATGGGGTTGAGTGTTGACCAAAATGACATTCTTAGAGCTCCTATATCTTTCTACCAATTGGTGACAGTTGATCATCAGTTGATCTTGATAGTGAAAAATAATGTAGACCTCTTCTTCACAATGATTTCTTTCCTCACTGGTGACTATGAAGGCTGGCCTGGAGAGGGGTCTAGTGTTTTGAAAGACACTGCTGTTCCCAAGACCACTGGATTCAGGCATATTTATTTCTATTGTAGTCTGAAGAAAGATAGTATAATATAAAATATTTGGGAGTCCACTTACCAAGGAAAAGTCAGGAACTATCTGAACACAATTACAAAACACTTTCCACACAAATAAAGTCATATCTAATATCAAGTGCTCCTGGATAGGCTGAGTATAAACTCATAAAAGTGACATTATTATCTAAATTAATCTTTCAGTGCCATACTTATCAAACTCCCAAGAAATTATTTTACATTCCTAGAAAAAAGAATAACAAAGTTCACCTGGAAGAACTAAAGGTCAAGAATTTCAAGAGAATTTGAAAAAAATGAAAATCAAGGTAACCTAATTGTACCAGATGAAAATTATATTATAAAGCAATAGTCATCAAAAACATTTGGTACTGGATAAGAAAAAGAATACTCAATTAGTGGAATAGGTTAGGTTTGCAAGACACAAATATCAATGACTATAATAATCTAGTGTTTGATAAACCCAAAGACCCCAGCTTCTGGGATAAGAACTCACTATCTGATAAAAAACTGATGGGAAAATTGGAAATTAGTGTAGCAGAAACTAGGCAATGATGCACACTTAGCACCCTATTCCAAGAGAAGGTCAAAATGAATTCATGATTTAGACATAAAGAGTGATACTATGAGCAAATGATAGTCTACCTCTCAGATCTCTGGAGAAGGAAGGAATTTGTGGCCAAAGAACATCCTAAAGTACATTATGTAATACAAAATGGATAATTTTGATTATATTAAATTAAAAAGCTTTTGTACAAACAAAACCAATGCAGACAAGATTAGAAGAAAAACAATAAACTAGAGAAATTATTTTTATATCCAAGGGTTCTGATAAAGGCCTAATTTTTAAAATATATAAAGAATTTATTAAAATTCAAGCCATTCTCCACTTGATAAAGGGTCAGAGGATATGAACAAATAATTTTTAGATGAAGAAATTAAAATCATTTTTAGTCAAATGAAAAAATGTTCTAAATCACTATTAATCAGAGAGGTGCAAATTAAGACAACTTTGAGGAACCACTACATACCTCTTGGATTGGCTAAGATGACAGGAAAAAATATTAATGGTGGAGGGAAAGTGCAAAAACTGGGACACTAATATATTGCTGGTGCAGTTGTGAACTGATTCAACCATTCCGTAGAGAATACTGAACTATGTCCAAAGGGTTATCAAAATGTACATGCCATTTGATCCAGTTGTGTCTCTACTGGGCTTATATCCCAAAGACATCATAAAAAAGGGAAAGGTATCAACATGTGCAAAGATGTTTGTGGTAGCCCTTTTTGTAGTGGCAAGGAACTGGGAACTGAGTGGATGCCCATCAGTTGGAGAATGGCTGAAGAAGTTATGTTTTGTGAATGTTATGATTAGCAAGTTGATTTCACAGAGGCCTGGAGAGACTTACATATACTGATGCTGATTGAAGTGAGTAAAAACAGAAGATCATTATACATAGCAACAGCAAGGTTATATGATGATCAATTCTGAGGGATGTGACTATTTTCAACTGACTCAGGCCAGTTCCAAAGGTCTTGTGATGAAGAGAGCCATTTGCCACCCAGATAAAAAATGGTGGGGACTGAGTGTAGACCACAATATATTATTTTTACTTCTTTTATTGTTTAAATGCATTTTGTTTTCTTTCTCATATTTTTACTTTTTTGATCTGATTTTTTGTTGTGCAGCTTGATAATTATGGGAAAATGTGTATAGAAGAATTGCATATGTTTAACATATAATGAATTATATGCTGTCTAGGGAAGGGAGTAGGAGAAAGGGAATGAAAAATTGGAACCCAAGGTTCTGCAAGGGTGAATGTTGAAAATTATCTATGCACATAAAATAAAAAGCTTTAATAAAAAAGTTTAAAAATTTTACCTATGTCAAGACCTAATCAGACAGTAAAAGAAATTCTGTTTGGACTGATGTGTATTAAAAAATTAAATAAAACCAACATAGACTTGGGAAAAAAAAAAAAAAAAACAAGTGGAAGTAAGGAGATTTAGTTATTTGACATCCTTGGCTCAGAATATCTTCAACCTCTCTTTCAGAGAGTCTTACTATTTTTAGTGGTCTAGTTTGCCTTCTCTGCTTGGTTAACAATTGCTGAGGATGACTGGTCATTTCTTCACAAGAGTGACTTTCCCAGATGATGGTTATGAAGGTTCAGCTGGAAGCAGGAATATATGTGGAATATTAATGAGAAATAGACATAAGTTTATAAAATACATGTTTTTCCAGGTTATTTAACAAATTATATTATAGTATCAGTAGTTATTCCCCAGACATAGTTAATACTTTTCTTGGTTGAGTTTTCTGTCTTCCTCCCACAGGTGTGCTATAGTGAATTTAAATCGACTCTCAGTAGAAATGATTGTGAAATCGTTTTTTTTTCCCTTCTCATTTTCAGAAATCTTACTGTTAGCCATTTACTAAGACACAACTACTCCTTGCAAGTACAATATGTGTGGTCAGTTAAAACAAATCCTCATGTTTGTCTTGCCTGAAAATATGCCACATTTTATACTTTAAATCTATCAACATTGGTGAGAAGATGAGGGTCATACTTTTTTCCTTAATCCTCTGGAATTGAGATTGTTCTTTATATTGAGAACTTAGAGCTCTAATCAGAGTTCTTTTTTATTTGTTTGTGCTTAATTTGTTAGTTTTCAACTTTTACTTTTATAATGTTTTTATTTCAATTTTTTCTCTCTACCTCCTTTCCCTCAAGACAGCAATCAATCTGATATGGGCTATACACGGACAATCATTTTAACCATATTTCCACATTGGTCATATTGTGAAAGAAAATATGAAAAGGGAAAACAACATGAGAAAGAAAAAGCAGCATAAAAATAAAAGTATGCTTCTATCTACATTCAGACTCCATCTAATTTCTCTGGATATTCATAGCATTTTCCATCATGAATATTTTGGAAATGTCTTAGATCTAAAGGTTGTTTTGTTGTTGTTGCTGTTTTAATAAAGTTGTTATATATTTTAATAAATATATATGTGATATATGTATGACATGTCACATCTTTATTTTATTTTTGTATTATCCTTCCCACTTTACTGCATTAATTCATGTTTCATAACTGCCATTAAAATTATCTTTATTATTTATTATTGTGAAATAATATCACTTTACATTTATAACACCCATCCCTTAATTAATTGACACTCCCCCAGTTTGCAGTCTTTTGATAGTTTTTATTTGATTTCTGGATAAAAGTCTAATAATAATATCATTCTCTCTCCTTCCTTAGGCTTCTTTTTTATGAGTGGATACAATCTTTATTATGATATTCGTAGATCCCCTCAAAAAAATGTTGTGGATTTCATTGTTTTTAGGCTTCCTGCATCATCTCCAGCACTGTTCCCAGGTGTTGTCTAAGGTCGTTACTCTTTTTTCTTATTTATCATTTGATAGAAATATTAGCTTCAAGATTTAAACATAGGCTTTTGGAATTCTGGCTTTTCTAAGTACTGACTACCTGAGTACTGTAATCAGCTATTATTCAAGGGTTGGAAAACATTTTTCTGCCAAGGGCCATTTGGATATTTATATACAAAATTATCAACTTATACAACTCAAGCAGTGGGAGGTTGTTCTACTTGGTTTTTAGCTCCTCATTGTCTGTGGTTGCCTTAGTAAATGATTTTACGGCATTATATAGGATATAGGCCAGTAATTGGGCATCTCTGATAGAAACTGATCTGATCCTATGTCAGAGGCCCAATTGGAGAGAGATTCAATCCATTTTCCACTTGATGGCTGGTGGCAGAAGAAAGTGGAGCTGAATTTAGATTGAGAAGGGAGCGTCAAGTGAGTTCAGCCAGAAGCCCTCTCTGAGTGAGTTTTACTTCAGAGCATAGATTGGGTCAGAGAGGAGCACTGAAAATGGAATGAATCTCTCTCCAACTGGGCTTCTGCTTTCTTCTTATATATCAGAGAGCGGGATTATAGGTTTTCTCCCAGAGTGTTCTCTGGCCCTAAGAGCTTCAAAGGAGGTGTGAATTCACAAAATTACAAAGTTTACTTTGTGAATCTCCCATACTTGTGAACTCCAAAAAGTAAAGGTGTGAACACAAGCATTGTATCAATTAGTTCTACTTAGTACCTTGTTTCAGGTTCTGGCCCAAAACATCTTCTTATAAGATCAGATCAATAATCTATCAACTCTAATGAGTTAGCAGTTTGTAAAGATTCCAACAATAAAGAGTGATCTAAATTGTTCAAGCCAATATTTAGAAGCAAAGTCCACTCTGGATTCTTGAACAAAGAATCATCAAAACTGGTATTACTTTGACTCATATTATCATATATACAAAACATTTGAAGGATCTATAAGTAAAGATAAAAATCTTATTGCCCAAAAACTGAGAATGTATTGAAATTTTCCCCTCTCTTGTTTTTAGTTTTATTCAGAAGAGGACAACAACGTCAAAATACCTACATGTGAACACTCAAAGGAGAATATGAATTGGCCTCAAGCCCCAAAAGTCCTCTTTGAAAAGATCAAAAGAAATTATAAAAATCAAGTTAGAAATGTAAAAGAAAAATGGAGAAAAGAAATGAGTGATATAAGAGAATCATGAAAAAAAGACATCAGCTTGGAAAAGGAAGCACAAACATTGTCTAAAGCAAACCACTTCTTAACAGATAGAATTGAACAATTTGAAAAAAAATCCTCTGAAGTAAACAATTCCTTTAAAAGTACAATTGGCCAAATGGAAAAAGAGGTACAAATGTTTAGTGAAGAAAATAATTCCTTAAAAATTAGCATTGTGCAAGCTGAAGCTAATGACTCTATGAAATATCAAGAATTGTAAAACAAAATCAAAAGAATGAAAAAAAGTAGAAGAAAATGTAAAATACCTCATTGAAAAAACCCCCCACAAAACAACCAACATCAAAAATAGATTCAGGAGGCATAATTTAAGAATAAGTACAATACCCAAAAGCTATGATAAAAAAAAAAAAAGATCCTGGGCATCATCTTTCAAGAAATCAGTGAGGAAAACTACTATTATTCCCTAGAACCAGAAAGTAAAATAGTCATTGAAAGAATCCACCAGTCACCTGAAGAAGACCCAAAAATGAAATCTCTAAGGAATATTATAGCCAATTCCAGAATTATCAGGTCAAGAAGTCAGAAAAAACAATTCAAATATCAAAGAGTCACAGTAAGGATTATCCAGGGCTTAGAAGCTTCTTCATTAAAGTGTCAAAGGATGTGAAATATGATATTCTAGAAGGCAAAAGGCTTTGACTACAATGAAGAATCATCTACCCAGAAAAATTTAGCATGATCTCCTAGGACAATTAAATAGGGGATTTTCATTTATTTCTGATGAAAAAATATAGCTGAAGAGAAAGTTTGATCTTTAAATTCAAGACTAAAGGGAAACATAAAAAGGTAAATAAACAGTAAAGAAAAATAACGTGTTTGTCAAAGGTTAAATTGTTTATATTTCTATGTGGGAAGATGATAGCTGTAACTCATGAGAAAGTTCTCATTAAGACAGTTAAAAGAAGTATATACAAACAAGGAGCACAGGTGTAATTCAGAGGTGAGAGACAAATGCACTGGAAGCAAGGGAAATGAAGAGATAAAACATGGTAAATTTTCTCACATAAAAGAGTACAGAAAGAGCTACTACAGTAGAAGGAAAGATGAGGGAGGGGGTGAGGAATGCTTGAGTCTTACTCCCATTGGTATTGGTTCAAAAAGGAAGCAATATACATACTTAAATAGGTATAGAAATCTATATTACCCTATAGATAAATAAAAGAGGAAGGAGATAAAAGGGGAGGAATACTTAGAGTAGGGGAATGTTGGAGAAGCAGTAATGCATTACAAATCACTTTGAGGAAAGATAGGGTGAAAGGAGAGAGAATAGGAAAAAAAAACACAAGGGGGATATGGTTGAGGTAAATACAGTTAGCAATCATAAGCATATAAAAATTTTGAAGCAAGTTCCTGTGATAAAGATCTTGTATCTCAAATATATAGAGAAATAAATCAAACATAAAAAAAAAAATAAGAGAAATTCCCCAATGGATAAATGATTAAAAATAAATAGTCAATTTTCAGATGAATTAATAAAGGCAATATAGTCACATGAAAATGACCTAATTCACTATTATTAGAGAAATGAAAGTGATACCTATTAGATGGGCTTGTGGGACAGAAAAGGAAAATGACAAATGTTGGATTGTATATGGAAAAACTGAGACATTAATCCATTGTTGGTGGTACTGTGAAGTGATTTAATCATATGATCAAGAAGTTTAAACTATGCCCAGATATTTATAGGATCTCTCTTCTGATGGCAAAGAGTTAAAAAATGATGGGATGCTCATCAATTGGGAATAATTTGTGGTGTATATAATTGTAATTGGATATTATTATGATATAAGAAATGGTGAAGTAAATGCTGTCAGAAAAAACCTGGAAAGTCTTATCTGAACTTCTACAATAAGATAAGTTGAACCTGAAGAACATTGTGTGTAAAAGCAGCAATATTATAAGGTGATCAACTGTGAATGACTTGGCTATTCTCAGCAATACAATGATTCAAGACAATTTTGAAGGACTTAGATGAAATATATTATCTATTCTCTCTGAAAAAAGTTTATGGAGTCTCAATACAGATTGAAGCATACACTGTTTTGTTTTGTTTTACTTTATTTTGGGTTTTTTATTTTAGTTTAGGTTTTCTTTTACATCATGACTAATATGGAAATATCTTGCATGACTACACACATATAACAATTCACTAAAAATTTTATTTTAGGAGCAGCTATGTGATGTAGTGGATAGAGCACCAGCCCTAAAGTCAGGAAGACCTGATTTCAAATCTGACCTCAGACACTTAACACTTCCTAGTTGTATGATCCTGGGCAAGTCACCTAATCCCAATTGCCTCAGCAAATATATATATACATGTATATGTATATATATATTTGCTGATCAATATATATATATATATACATATATATACATATATAGCAAATATATATATATATATACATATATATTTGTTGAGGCAATACATATATATGACAGAGGATATTTCAAACACAAAATAATTGAATCCAAAGCCTGTGTCACACAGTCACAAAGCAAAATAATTGATCTTTTAATGAGATCACTGTAACCCAGGCTGGCCATTTATGAAAGATGTTGTCAGAGAAAAATGCTGACAGTCAATTGGCAGAGGATCAGACTCAGTTTTAGAGCCAAGCAAGAATGCGCTGTGACATAGTCTTCTGTGGACTATTTAGATAGAGAGAAGATCTAATCTTTTATCTCCAGAGCCATAGAAACCTAGAAAATTTCAGGTAGAAAAACTCTGTTATTCTAATCATTTTCTATAGGCTATTGCTTGAAGTGGACTATGATTTTTTTTGGTTGTTTTGTTTTGTTTTTTACTCATTGAAATGAGGTTTTGATGAGTTAGGTATAAGTGGAAAGATAGCATGTGAATCATTTTTTAAAACAAAATTTTGTTTTTGTCCATTCAAAAAAAAATCTTTTATTTGAAGAAACAGAATAAAAAAAAAGAAAAACAGAAAAACAATACAAAACAAAATGAAACAAAGCAAAAGAAAACATTGTTATGTGCTCAGCAGAACATCAGGGAGAATTGAAAATATATAACAACAAATACCAATTTAAGAAAATATATATATAGAAGAAATTACATCTGTAAGTGTCCATCCTTTCTTTACTTACTTGTAAATTGTTCTTCTGTTTTTTTGCTGCATATGTTATTTACTTCATTTTCCCCCTTTCACGCCTACTCCCACCCCCAAGTAGGCTATAGATAAGAAAAAAATATATATTTTATGTACACATGTAGATATACACATACACACATATAGATATATGCATAATCTCCCTTTCATCTTCCCCATCACTCCCAAGCAAGCTACAATTAAAAAAAAGAAATATTTAAAATACATATGCAGATATATAATACATATATACACTCACATACACACATACATATCTTACATACATCCATGTCTTTGCAATCCCTACTGACTCATTAAATTCTAATCCATGCCTTGGTTTATTATTATTTAGCTTTCTTCCAACTAGAGATTCCTTCCTTGTCTTCTTTCCTCACCCTTTGCTTTCCCATCCACTTATCCCTTCCCCCTCATTTCTTTACTGATTTTAGGGAGTGTTGACTATTGAACTCATTCCTAATATCAGTTGATTTTTCAGAATTGTGAGCCTTCCTCCCTTCTCTAATGCCTCTGTGTCTATTCTTCCTCTACACTTTATTTGTATGATTATTATTTTTACTTTTACTTTGCTAATCTTTCTTTTGAGCTTACTCCATTATTGATATAAATCTTAAATATAAGGTATACATTTCCCATTAAAAAACCCACAAACTATTTGTTCATGTTTAAACAGTTTGTCAATGTTGAGTTCATTATAATTGCTCTTTGATATTGATTCTTATATGTTAAAATTTCTGTTAAGTTTGGGGATTTGTTTGATAAAAAGTCCTGAAAATCCACAAGTTCATTGAATGCCTGTTTTTTCTCATTGAAAATTATAGATAATTTTACTGGTTATGATATTTTTGGATGCAGATGTAGTTCTTTTGCTTGTATGTAGATATGATTCCAAGACCTGCAGTTTTTTATTGTAACTACTGAAAAGTCTTGCACAATTCTAATTGTAGCTCCAGTGTATTTGAATTGTTTTTTCTTGTTTCTTGCAAAATTTTTCTCTTTGATCTGAATGCTTGGAATTTTACAATAATATTCCTTTGTGTTTTCCACAAAGGATCTCTTTGAGGTGGTAATCAGTGTATTTTTTCGATTTCTACTTTTCCTCATCTTCCATCACTCTAGGGCAATTTTCTAGGATTATTTCCTGCATTATTGTGCCAAAGTCCTTATAACTTTCTGGCAGACCTCTGGATCCTAACTCCCTGAGGGTGGGGGTGGGACTTCCATGAAATTATTTCTATATGTTGATTCCCTTATGAGAAAACAACTTCTTTTAGAGTAGAGAAAATCTTCAATTTTTTAACTTTTTTGTAATTTTGTAAATTTTAAACTTTTTTCGTACAATTTTGTACTAACTACATTAGTAGTTAGCAAAGTGGTTTGAACATTACAAATACTTCATGAATTCCTTTTCATTCATTGATTCATGTGAGATCCATTCATTAGATTTTGAGAAGCCAGATCACACTATTGACCCATAGTAAGTTTTCATTCCTTTAAAACCCCTATAGCTTTTTTTTACAGAATGACTACTCCTTTATACGTGCTCCTCCATCTTTGTCAGGCTAATTTTTTTCAACCAAATAAAATAATTTACTGCAACTCCATTGAATTTTATCTGATTTGATTCAATCTAGAACCCTAGACTGCAAAACTTCTTTTGGACCTTGTTTCATTTTATTATTATTAAGAATTCTCTTTTCATTAACTTGAAGTCATTTTTATGTATTTAAATATTTGTTTTTTCTCAATTGCATGTAAAAATGATTATTTATATTCACTTAGAAATTGAGTTCCAAATTGTATCCTTCTTTCTCCTCACTCCTCAGTAAGGATAAAAGCAATTTGATACAATATGCAATCATGCAAAACATAATTTCATATTAATCATGTTGTGAAAGAAAATGTAGAACAAAAGAAAATCAAGGGGAAAAAAAGAAAGGAAAAATGTGCTTTTATCTGAATTTTGATTCCATCAGTTCTTCCTTTGGAGATATGTACTATTTTTCATCATAAGTCCTTAAGAATTGTGTTATTGAGAATGCTAAGTTATTTGCAGTTCATAATGACATAATATTGCTGTTACTGTGTACTGTTTTACAATTCATGTAAATTTTTGCAGGTTTTTTTTTTCTTTGCTGAGAACAACTACAAATCCTTTCTCATAGCACAATATTATTTCATCATAATTAAATTCCATAACTTCGTCAGTTGGTCCCCAATTGACAGGCATCCCTTCAAATTTAATTTCTTTATCACCACTAAAATAGCTGCTATATAAAGGAATATTTTTTGACCAAGCAATAAATAGCATTATAAGATATAAAGTGGATAATTTTGATGATATTAAATTAAAAAGCTTTTGCACAAACAAAACCAATGCAACCAAGATTAAAAGGAAAGCAGAAAGCTGGAAAATATTTTTATAGAAGTGTCTTTGATAAAATCTGCATTTCTCAAATATATAAAGGACCTAGACAAATTTATAAGAATACAAATCTTGCCAATTGATAAATGGTCAAAGTATATGAATAGGCAGGTTTCAGATAAAGAAATCAAAATTACCTATAATTATTTGAAAAACATCTCTAAATTACTACTGTTTATAGAAAAGCACATAAAAATAATTCTATTATACCACTTATACATATTGATTGACTAAGACAACAGAAAAGGAAAGTGACAAATATTGGAGGGTATATGGGGAAATTTATGTTAATATACTGTTAGAAAAAAAAGAGAGAAAAAAGCAAAAAAAGGGGACCTGCATGTACAAAAATATGCATTACAACTCTACTTAATTTTTTTTTCAATTACATGTCAAGACAGTTTTTAGCATCCTTTTTTTTTTTTTATTGAGTTGCAAAATTTTCATCCTTCAACCCTTTCTTTGGTTCTTTCTCTCCTCTCCCCTTCCTAAAATTGTAAGTAATTTGATATAGGTTATATAATTATGTTCAATATATTATTCATGTTTATGAAAGAAGCAGCAGACTAAAAAGTGGGGGAAAATGACATGAAAAAAAGTGAAAATACTATGATTAGAGGTTTGTATTCACATTCCATCATTTCTCACTCTGGGTGTCATAGTTTCCTTTAGTATAGGCAAAGAATTAGAAATTGAGATGATATCCATCAACTGAGAATGGCTAAACAAGTTTCTGTGTATGACTGTAATGAAATACTGTTGTGCTATAAGAAAGGATAAGCATGCTAAATCACTATTGATCTAAAAAATGCAAATTAAGACAACTCTGTGGTACTTCTACACACTTTCCATATTGATTAAAATGATAGGAAAATATAATGACAGCTGTTGGAGGGTATGTGGGAAAACTGGGAAACTAATACATTGTTGGTGGAGTTGTGAACTGACCCAATCTTGCTGGAGGGCGATATGGAACTATGCCCAAAGGGCTATAAGATGGTAAATACCTTTTGATCCAGCAGTGACTCTACTGGGCCTGTATCCCAAAAAGATCATAAAAAAGGGAAAATGACCTACATGTGTAAAAATGTTTGTAGCAGCTTCTTTTTGTAGTGGCTAGAAACTGGAAACTGAGTGGATGTCCATCAATTGGAGAATGGCTGAATAAGTTATAGAATATTGTTGTTCTATAAGAAGACAATCAGCAGGATGATTTCAGAGAGGCCTGGAGAGACTTACATGTACTGATGCTAAGTGAAGTGAATAGAACCAGAAGAACATTATACACAGCAATAGCAAGATTATATGATGATCAATTCTTATGGACATGACTCTTTTCAACAGAAAACTGATTCAGGCCATTTTCAGTGGTTTTGTGATGAAGAGAGCCATCTGTATCCAGAGACAGGACTGTGGGAACTCAGTGTGGATCACTATATAGTACTTTCATCTTTTTTTTTTGGTGTTTTCTTTCACAAAATGACTTGCAGAGAAATGTGTGTGGCCTGACAACATATATGTATACCATGTCAAATTGCGGATCATGAGAAGAGGGAGGAAGAGAATTTGGAACTCAAAATTTGAAAAGAATGAAATTGTCTACTTGTAATTGGGAAAAATATTAAATAAAATTTTAAAAAGAAAAACAGCAGTTAAAAATAAAATTTATCACCTTTTTTGTTAGTTTATTTTTAGTTTTCCTTTGATTCTTACACTCAGTATTATTGCTCTGATTGTTTTCAGTCAATTTCTCTAGAAATTCAGACTTTCTCTTTGCAAATTAATGCATTTTTCTCTGTATTGATTTAGCAGCTCACTTTCTTTTTGGATCAGCTTGGTGAATTTTATTTCTAACTACAATATTCTGTCTACAAATTATATTTCATAATTTATAATTGTGTTTCTGTGGCTTGCATTTCCATACCTAATCAAGGAACCTAATTTGTTTTTATATCTAATTTCATTATTGTTATTTGTCCTTTTTCTTTTTCCTTCATTTCTCCATTTTTAGTTAGTACATTCCTTTCTGTTTTAGGCTAAAAATTATTTCCTATAAACACCCATGTATTATACATTAATTTGTTAGCTTTTCAAAACTTCTTTTTTTGTTTTGTTGTTTGTTATTTATTAATTAAAAGGTTTCATGTTTATTTATCTCTTCATCTCCATCCGATCTTACATTTGCTAGCTTTGTGAATGATGCTAGAGAGGCATAAGATAACTTGATGAGTAATACATTCCTTGGGGGAAGGTTCTGGGAAAATGATAGAATAGGTTGGTAAATTTCAAGCTTTCCTGATTTTCCTCACAAGTAGAACAAAATTGTATCTCAGGGTGAATATAGACTGGTGAAAAATCAAGAAGACTTGGAGCAGAACAGGGATCCTCCTTATACAACCCAAGAAGATCTGAAAAAAAAAAAAAAAGACAACAGGAGCATGGGATTAACCCTTGTGAAGTGCAAACACTCCAGGCTAGCTCCTAACACTCCAAAGGGGTAAACTGGGGTTAGCTGTGTGTGGCTGGAGCCTCAGCAGGATCCACAGAAACTTTCACCTCCTGGATTATTTATGAAGTTGGGGTCTGAGTCTGGGAAGATTGAGGAAACCTTGGCTGATTAGCAACTCGGGACACCGCTGTGCTGCTGAGATGTGACCCTAGGTGAGAAAGAACTAGCAGAAATAGTGAATGCAATAGCAGTGGGGCAGGAATGCTGCTGGCTGTTGACACTTAGTGGAGTGAGGAACCCTTGGTTTAGGATTTTTGGTCAGAGAAGAGAGTTGAAGTAAAGCCAGAAACATCATTCTCTCCCCCCACTCTAGGATTAGAGATACTTACACTGATACTTCTTATTAAAAAAAAAATGAACCAGAAAAAAAGAAAGAACCAAACCATAGAAATTTATATTGGAACAGGGAATACCAGGGTTCATCTTCAGAGGAGGACACAGAAGTAAAAACAGATTCTACCCCAAAGAGTAACAAGAAATGGCTTCCTGTCCAGAGTGAATTTATATAAGAACTGAAAAAAAAAATTAATAATCAAATGAATACTAAGGGAAAACTAAAAACTAAATTAAAATAAAATCATCCAAAAAACCCCAAAACAAGAAGATTATGAAAAAAGTTCATCAACTAGAAAAGGAAATAGAGTCTCAACGATGAAAATAAATCTTTTAAAATAAGAATTGGACTAGGGGAAACCGGTGTAACTAGGAGAGACCAAGAAATAACAAAACTGATTATAAAGATTGAAAAAAAATGAAACATGTGAAACATTTTTTAAGAAAAATGATAGATCTGAAGAACAGATCAAGAATAGAAAATATAAGAATAATTGGACTGACAAAATAAAATATTTGGGAGTCTACCTGCCAAGACAAATCCAAGAACTATATGAAAACAATTAAAAATAATTCTCACACAAATCTAAACAGTTGGAAAAATATAAATTTTTCATGTCTAGACTGAGCAAATGTAATAAAATTGACAATGCTGCCTAAATTGGTCTACTTGTTCAGTGCCATATCAATTAAACTGCCAAAACATTATTTTATAGAACTAGAAAAAATAATAACAAAATTCATCTGGATGAATAAAAGATGAAGATTATCAAGGAAATTAATGAAAAAAATACAAAGGATGGTAGCTTAGTAGTACCAAAGCTACAACTATATTATAAAGCAGCAGTCATCAAAACCATTTGGTACTGGCAAAGAAATAGAGTGGTGAATCAGTGGAATGGATTAGATATATATTACACAGTAAGCAAGGCCTATAGCAACCTAGTATTTGATAATCCCCCAAACACCAGCTTCTGGAATAAAAACTCACCACTTGACAAAAATTGCTGGAAAAATTGGTAAATAATATATCAGACATTCCACATAAACCTACATCTTACACCTGATACAAAATAAGATCAAAATGGATATCTGATTTGGGCATAATGGATGATACCATAAACAAATTAAGAGAACAATGAATAATTAACTTATCAGGTCTTTGAAGAAGGAGGGGATTCATAACTAAAGAAGAAGTAGAGAACTTTATGAAAGGTAAAATGGACAACTTTGATTACATTATACTAAGAAGTTTTTGCACAAACAAAATCAATAGAGAAAAGATTAAAAGGGAAGTACAAAGCTGGAAAAATTATTTACAATCAATATTTCTAAAAAAAAAGGTCATTTCTAAAACAAATATAAAGAAATGTGTCAAATTTATACAAATACAAGTCATTCCCTAATTGGAAAATGGTCAAAGGATATGAACAGACAGATTTCAGATGATGAAATTAAAGCCACATATAGTCATATGAAAAATGCTCTAAATCACTATTTATTAGAGAAATACACATTAAAACAATCTGAGATACCACCTCACACCTTTCAGATCATTGACAAGAAAAGACAGTGATAAATTTTGGAAGGGATGTGGGTAAACTGGGACACTAATGCATTGTTAGTGGAGTTGTGAATTGATCCAGCCATTCTGGATAACAATCTGGAATTGCATTCAGGGGACTAAAAAACTGTATACTCTTTGACTTAGCAGTACTATTACTTGGTCTGTATCCCAAGGAAATCATAAAAAGGGAAAAGGACTCACACGTACAAAAAATGTTTGTAGCAACTCTTTTTGTGGTAACAAAGAATTAGAAAATGAGTAGATGCTCATTAATTGGGAAATGACTGAACAGATTGTGGTATATGAAGGTGATTGGATTTTATTGACAAGATGATTTTATAAAGGACTGGAAAGATCTACATGGACTGATGTTGAGCAAAACAAGCAGAACCAGAAATACATCGTACACAACAAAAAGAATGTGTGAAAATCAACTATGAAAGTCTTGGTTCTTCTTAGTGGTTTAGTGATTCAAAGCAATCCTAATAGACATTGGACTGAAAATGCCATCTAAATCCAGAAAAAGAACTAAGAAAACTGAATGTAAAGTAAACATATGCTATTTCACTTCTTTTTTCTGTTATTTTTTTAGTCTCTGATTTTTCTCTCCCAACATTGTTCATAAAGCAATGTTTGTTAAAACAAATAAATCCATTAATTTTTAAAAAAGAATAATTGAATTGCCTGAAAGTGGTGACCGAAAAAGGACCTTACACAATAATGCAAGAAATAATCCATGGAAATTGTCCTGGAGTAATAGAAGATGAGGGGAAAGTAGAAATAGAAAAAAAAAAAAATCCACGATCACCAACTCAATGAGATCCTTAATGGAAAACACATAGAAAAATTGTTGCCAAATTTTGAAACCCCCAGATAAAAGAGAAAATTTTACAAGAAATAAGAAAAATAATTTAATATGTTGGAATTAAATTGGAACTGTACAGTATTCATCAGCAACTACAATAAGAGACAACAAGCCCTGGAATCATATCTACTGACAATCAAAAGAACTAGGCATGCAGCCAAAAATATCATATCCAGCAAAATTATCTATAATATTGAATGAGAAAAAAATGGATATTCAATGAACTTGCACATTTTCAGGACTTTCTATCAACCAAACCTGAACTTAATAGAAAATTTAACTCATAAGAACCAATATCAAAGATCAATGTCAAGGAACTCAACATGGGCAAATTATTTGTTTGTTTGTTTGTTTTATGTGGAAAATGTACACCATATGTTTAGGATTGATGTCAACAATAGGGCAGCTCAAAAGAAAGATTGGGGCAGAGTTAAGGTAAAAATAGTATTGTGTTATACAAATGACACATAGAGGAAGAATAGTTACAGAAGCTTTAGAGGGGAGAAGAGGGATCATAATTCTAAAAACCTATTCACATTAGGAATGGATTAAATAGGCAACACTACGTATATACTATGAAGGATATACCTCCCTTCAAAATCTATAAAGAAATAATGGGGGAGGGATAGGCAGACAGAAAAGGAAAGGGTGAGGGAAAAAGAAAAGAAAGGGATCCATGGGCTATGGGGATAGGTTAAGTAATAGTAAGGTGAGTTAGGAGCAGAATTAAAGCAAAGGGATAGCAAGGATAGAGAAGATATGTGTGTGCATGTATGTGTACGAATATATCTATATATCTATATCTATATATATCTCTATATATATCTCTATATAGAGATATATATAGATATAGATATATAGATATATTTATAGATCTATACATCTCCTTTCTTAACTATAGCCTACTTGGGGGAGAGTGGGGATGAAAGAGGCAAAAAAAGAATAAAGTAAAAAAAAGGTGCATAGCAGAGAAGAAAAGAACAATCTCTCTCTCTCTCTCTCTCTCTCTCTCTCTCTCTCTCTCTCTCTTTCTCTCTCTCTTTTGGTTTGTTTCTTTTTGTTTTGTATTCCTTTTCTGTTTTTCTTTTTTTCTCATTCTGTTTTTTTGAATAAAATCAATTTGAAAAAATAAATTTTCCTGACTGGCCAGAAGATATGGGCCTTCAATAAGTTGCTCAGACAGTAGAGATCTGAAGTACAAAATATGATGTACTTTCAATAGTCCTAGAAGTCTCCTTGGAATTTTTCCTGCTTTTTAGGGGAGTGTAATATAAGTGATTAGTTATTTAAACAAACAAATAAAATATCATTATCTTGGAATGTGTACTTGTGAATGAAATGTAGTTTTTTTTAAAGAATAATACTAAATTCCAATTTCCTAGCAGGTATAACAACAACCCCAGATTGAGAGACGAGACTCTTTCTTTTTCCAACATATTTTATGAGGAAAAAAGAACATGCAATGAAATAGCAAATGAATGAATGACTGAATAAACAAGTAAACAAACAAATACAATAATAATCTTGGTTTCTAGAGAGAAAAATTTTTTTCTTTCTTTTTTTTTAATTTTTATTTAATAATTACTTTATATTGACAGAATCCATGCCAGGGTAATTTTTATACAACATTATTATCCCTTGCACTCGTTTCTGTTCCGATTTTTCCCCTCCCTCTCTCCACCCCCTCCCCTAGATGGCAAGCAGTCCTATATATGTTGGATATGTTGCAGTATATCCTAGATACAATATATGTTTGCAGAACCGAACAGTTCTCTTGTTGCACGGGGAGAATTGGATTCAGAAGGTAAAAATAACCCGGGAAGAAAAACAAAAATGCAGATGGTTCACATTCGTTTCCCAGTGTTCTTTCTTTGGGTGTAGCTGCTTCTGTCCGTCATTTATCAATTGAAACTCAGTTAGGTCTCTTTGTCAAAGAAATCCACTTCCATCAAAATATGTCCTCATACAATATCGTTGTCGAAGTGTATAATGATCTCCTGGTTCTGCTCATTTCACTTAGCATCAGTTCATGTAAGTCTTGCCAGTGCTCTCTGTATTCATCCTGCTGGTCATTCCTTACAGAATAATAATATTCCATAACAATCATATACCACAATTTACCCAGCCATTCTCCAGTTGATGGGCATCCATTCATTTTCCAGTTTCTAGCCACTACAAACAGGGCTGCTACAAACATTTTGGCACATACAGGTCCCTTTCCCTTTAGTATTTCTTTGGGATATAAGCCCAATAGAAACACTGCTGGATCAAAGGGTATGCACAATTTGATAACTTTTTGGGCATAATTCCAGATTGCTCTTTAGAGAGAAAAATTAAGAGAAAGTTCTATTTTACTCTTTAGGCATATTATTTGAAATATTGGTTAGTAGAATAGGAGAAGGAAAGAAAATCTCAATGAGGGATTACCCAAACTTTACTTCATGGATCCTTCCCTAAAGCCTAAGAAAATTTAATGGAAATAAAAATTCATGGAATAAATTAAACTCTAATACTTTCCCTTACTCAAACTCTACTAATGCTTCTCTTGTAAAGGCAACTACTGTTATTGCACTAAATAATTCAATGGAAAATTTAAAAGCAAGCATTTTAAGCCACCTCAAAAGCTAACTACTTAATCTTGAGTTTTAACTCAGCGAATTTTTTCTGTTTCAAGGCTTTTGGGGTATTATTCATGATTTTTGGAAAACATCCTCTAGTAGAATTATTAACAATACAGAACCAGGAAAAGACTTTTTAAAAAATTAAACTTTGTAGTGCTTCTTTCTTCCCTCAACTTTTGACAGATATTAGAAAATCAGCTATCTACTAAACAACATTTTTACCCATTCACAGTCTTTGCTAGACAAGAGTATTTACCTCCTTCCTTCTATCTGATATAATTGTCCAATTAGATATTTACAAAGATATTTTCTTCTTTTGGATAAGTATCATTGGATTGATTTGACATTTGAAATGCATTTTTTCCTTTTGAAGTACCATTGATATATTTATAACAAATTTATATCAAATTTTAATAAAATTTTATTGTTTCAAATACATGCAAAGGTAGTTTTCAACATTCTCCTTTGCAAAACATTGTTCTAAATTTTTCTCTCTCTTCTTCCCCTTCCACTTTCATCAACAGAAAGCAATCTGGTATAAGTTAAACATGTGTAGCAAATTTGAATCTGTTCTCTAAATATTTTAGAAATGAAGCCATTATTGGAAATACTGATTGTAAATTATTTCCCCCAGCTTTCTGCTTCTCTTTTAATCTTGGCTAAATTTATTTTATTTGTGTAAAAACTTTTTAGCTTTTAATTTTCAAAATACATGCATGGTTTTCAACATTTATCCTTGCAAAAACTTGTGTTCCAATTTTTTTCTGCCTCCCTCCTCTCTTAGATCTAAATAATCCAATACATGCTAAATATGTGCAATTTTTCTATACATGTTTCTATATACATATATTATGCTGCATAAGAAAAATAAGGTCAAAAAGGAAAAAAAAAACAGGCCAACAACAACATAAAAGATGAGAATACTATGTTGTCATCCACATTCAGTTCCTACATTTCTCTTTTTGGATGCAGATGGCTCTCTCCATCACCTTGAAACTGGCATCAATCACCCTATTGTTGAAAAGAGCCACGTTTATTAGAATTGATCATCTTATAATCTTATTACTGTTGTGTACACTGTTAGCTTGATTCAACTCACTTCAATTATCATTAGTTCATCTAAATCTTTCCAAGACTCTCTGAAATCATCCTGCTGATCATTTTTTATAGAACAATATCATTCCATAACCTTCATATATCATAACATTCAATCATTCTCCAATTGATTGGCATCCATTCAGTTTCCATTTCTTGTACAAAAACATTTTGATTTAATATAATCAAAAATATCCCTTTTGCATTCCTTTCATAATATTCTCTAGTTCATCTTTGCTATAAATTGCTCTCTTCTGCAAAGATCTAAGAGGCAGACTACCCCATATTGTAATTTGCTTACAATACCACATTTTATGTCTAAATCAAAAGTCCATTTTGACCTAACATTGATATAGATATTGGTTAATGCGTAGTTTCTGCTGTACTATTTTCTAGTTTTCTCGGTGATTTTTTTTGGTCAAATAGTGAATTCTTATCACAAAAGCTAAAGTCTTTTGAATTTATCAAACACTAGATTACTATAGCCATTTGTTGGAATCCTTACTAACTGCTAAGTAATTAGAGTTGATCTAATCTTACAAGAAGATGTTTTGGGCAGAACCTGAAACAAGGTACTAAGTAGAACTAAGTTCAATGAGTTCACACCTCCCTTGAAGCTCGTTGGGCCAGAGAGCACTATGGGAGAAAACCCATAATCCCTCTCTCTCGTATCCCACAATTCCTCCCTCTTGGATAAAAGAAACAGACAGAAGCTCTCGGTCAGATTTTCAGTAGAGTTACGCCAGAAGCCCTCTCTCCGAGGCAAGGCAGAATATTTTCCACTTGGCTGGCTGGTGGCAGAAGTGTTCTTCGGAGAGAGGAAGACGCTACAAGTCGAGATTTCACCGGAATGACATGAAGACTGGAGCTGGCTGGAGGCTGAAGACAGCAGAGGCAGAGGCTGAAGGACCAGACCTTTGGATTTAAAGACATTTGGATAGAGCTCTTGGAACCAAGCAGAGAGATAGGCCTCTAAGCTAACCGGGCTATATTGGAAATAATAAAAGATCTGAACTTTTATCACCTGGCTATGTTTTGAGAAGAAAAGGATCACAACAGCCATTAACTATTGTTTCTTGTAAACCTAACCTATTCTATTGATTCATTATTACATTTCTTAGTCAATTTAGATCACTGCTATTTTATAATATAGCATTAGATCTAGTAGTTAGGTCATTTTTTTCCACTAATTCTCTTGAGGTTCTTGACCTTTTGTTTTTCCAGATGAGTTTTGTTATTTTTTCCCCTAGGTTTATAAAGTGACTTCTTGGCAATTTGAGTAGTATGGAACTGAATAATTAGATTAACTTAGGCAGAATTGTCTTTGTTTAGATCTAATTATATTAGAGGTTAATAGGATCATAGAAAACCCATTTATGATAGACCTATGAAAACATTGAATAGAGACATAAAGGAACATAACCTTTTCTCAGCAGTACATGAAACCTACACAAAATTTGACCAGATATTAGGGCATAAAAATTTCACAATCAAACGCAGAAATGAAAAAGTTGTAAATTCTTCCTTTTCAGATCACAATAAAATAAAAATTATATTCAATAAAGGGTCAGGAAAGATAGACTAAAAACCAACTCAAAATTAAATAATCTAATTCTAAAAAATGAATTGGTCAAACAACAAATTACAAAACAATTCATAATTTCATCCAAGAGAATAACAATAATGAAACAACATACCAAAACCTATGGGATGCAGCCAAAGCAGTTCTTAGGGGAAATTTTATATTTCCAAATAGCTATATGAATAAAATAATGAAAGAGCAAATCATTGAATTAAGCATGAAAATAAAAGAGCTAGAAAAAGAACAATTTATAAATCCCTAACTAAATACCAAATTAGAAATTCTGAAACTTAAAGCAGATATTTAAAAAAAAATTGAAAGTAAGAAAATTATTGAATTAATTATTAAAACTAAGAGTTGCTTTTATGGAAAAAAAAAACAAAATAGATAAACTTTTGGTCAATTTTATTAGAAAAAGGAAAGAAAAAAACAAATCTTAAACCTCTTAAGATGAAAAGAGTGAACTTACCACCAATGAAAAAGAAATTAAAGCAATAATCAGGAGCCATTTTGCCCAACTGTATGGCAGCAAATCCAACAATCTAATGAAAATGGATGGATATTTACAAAAATATAAATTGTTCAGATTGACAGAAAAAATATTTAAATTGTCCCACTTAATTTTTTACATTAATATATGTATGTATTAATACACAGTGCTTTATGAATAATGTTGGTAGAGAAAAATCACAACAAAATGGAAAAAATATTGTAGAGAAAAAACGAAAAAAGAAGTGGACATAGCATGTGTTGATTTCCATAGTCCTTTTTCTGGATGCAGATGGCATTTTATGATGGAATTTTAT
Source organism: Antechinus flavipes (assembly GCF_016432865.1). Lineage (NCBI taxonomy): Eukaryota > Metazoa > Chordata > Mammalia > Dasyuromorphia > Dasyuridae > Antechinus > Antechinus flavipes. Next base: position 213,996,008 of record NC_067402.1, read on the forward strand.
TGAGTTTGCTCGCATCATTGAGACACTGAGATGAAGAAAGTCTTTTATAATTGATAATTACACATTCTTACTGTTATTGTGTACAATGTATTTCTGGTTCTTCTTGTTTTGCTCAGCAGCAGTTGCTGAAAATCTATACAGGCCTTTCTAAAATCAGCTTGTTCATAATTTTTTTTTTTTTTACAGAACAATAAAATTCCGTTATTTTCATATACTACAACTTATTCAGCTATTCCCCAATTAATGGGCATCTACTCATTTTCCAATTCTTTGCAGCCACAAAAAGAGCTGCTACAAACATTTTTGCACATGTCAGTCCTTTTCCCTCTTTTATGATTTTTTTTTTTGATACAGACCCAGTAGTGTCACTGCCAGGTCAAAAAATATGTACAGCTTTATAGTCTCTATTACAAATAATACTTGCTGTTGGTTTTAAATAGTATCTATTTATTTAAGAAAATCTCCCTTTATCTCAATGCTCACTAGTTTTTTAATATTTTAATAAAAATGAATGCTGAATTTTATCAAAAGTTTTTCTGCATCTATTAAGATTATCACATAATGTCTATTGGTATTGTTATTGATTTGTTTTATTGTGGTAATAGTTATCTTAATATTGAATAAACCCTTCATTCTTGGTATAAATCTCATTTAGTCATAGAGTATTATTATTCTGCTGAAGTTGCTGTAAGCTCTTTGCTAATATTGTATTAAAAGTTTTTTGTATCAGTACTCATTAGAGAGTTTGATCTGTAATTTTCTTTCTCTGTTTTGGCTTGTTCTGGTTTAGGTATTCATCAGTTACTCAAGAAAGAAAGAGGAAAATTAAAATTCTTAAAAATTTCATAGGCATATTTCAGAGCTTCCTGGTCAAAGAAAACAAATATCATAAGCTGTAAGAAATTTTTTAAAGTTTAAATATTTAGAATTCATTATTCAGATCATATAAGTTTGGCAGTTACATATAAGCAATTGTAAAAGAAAGCAGATTTTAGTCTGTGATTCTCCTAAAAGAGAAAGAGATATGCTTATAAACAAGAATAACATACCCAGGAAAAGCAAATATTATTTTACAGGGGGGAAAAGGCCTTTAATGAGATTACTTCAAAGCATCCCCACCAAAAGTATCAGAGATGAATGGAAATATTGAAATGTAAATGCAGGAGTCAAAAAAAGCACTAATAACAAAAATTTAAAAGGTAAATTCATTCGAGTGATTATTTGGAAGATTTTAAACAAGGAAAAAATGTAGTTTCTAATAGAAGAAGTACATGTATCTCCTAAAATCCTAATTCCATCAGTGATGATAGAGTTAGTTAAAAAAGAAAGTAGTCTTTATACTGTTGTACTTTTTGGATGCTCTTTAGAGAAGGAAATTTGAAGAGAGAAGGAAGGAGAGAAGAAAGGAAAAAAAAAAGTGGGGGGAGCATTTATTATTTAACATTGTACTATGTTAAATCTTATATAAACAAGGATAAATGGATGAGGGATAGCATGCCATTTGAATGTCACTTTTATCTGTACCAGCATTTATTCCAATAGCTTCCTTTAAAATTTCTTTTGTTACCTATTTCCTGCATGTGTTTTTCAACATTCTAGACTTGAACTCAGGAAATGATTAACTATAAGTGATAATATTTGGGAATTCAAACTTGAATCTATTGCGGTTGTCTTCTAAGAGAATCATATTCAATCTTGGGCAGAATCTGATATGTAACCATCACTTGAACCTCTCCTGAAATGGTTTCAATATCCTGCTTCTGGTTCATAGAAGATCATAGAAGAACACAAATATACTATGCATCTGTTTAACTGACTTTTCCAGAGGCATTTTTGTCAAAACTGTATATTTCAATGTATAAGGAGATATATAATCCTCATATCTCCCTTGTATACCACAAATTGAGCCACAATTTTCAAAAGGATAGGCTGCCTTGACATGCCTTATCAGTTCTACATTTAGTAAAAATCTGGATTAAATAGGGACTTTTATTAATTATACCTTGGTAAAGTCTTGAAAGTGTTCTTCTACTTCCGTGACTTGATGAAAAGCAAATAATCAATAGACAATTTTAATTTGCTTTTATAAGTACCATTTCTTGCTGAAAAAATATGAACTTGTATTATTTAAAATTTTTTACTACTGTACCATGTGTAAGTATATTCATACAAGCATGTGTATATAAATTTATTATAATATGTTTATGTATACATACATATGTATGCTTATACACACAAATATATGTGTATATATAGTTATTCTTTCTACATACAGATATATTTTATTGAAATAAGACTAACCAATTTCAGGTAAAAAACATTCTTCTACTAATACATATAGTAGCACAGTCAATGTTTGTTATAGTCACATAATCAGTATGTGTTATAGGCTCGCAGTTCTTACTAACTCTAAACATAGCTAACACTCTTTCTGGTATTAAAGTTATCTCTCTCTCTCTCCTATGTATGTATGTACATACACATATACATACATACATACATACATATATAAATTATATATATATGTTACATATATTATATATTATGTAATACATATACATTGTCTCTCTAGTAATACACACATACACACATTATATATATATATATATATATATATATACCTATACATATTTATAATTCCTATTTACTCATTTCCATTCCCATTTCTATATCTACATATAAATGTATACTTCTTTACAAATCTGTATTTTATGGAATAATAACTAATATTTATGTGATACTTAATATGTATTATGTACTGTTCTATATCTCTATCTATACTTGCATAATCTTTCTTTATCTTTATCCATACCTATTTGTATTTCTATATTTACCAGGTATATTTTTATATTTGAATAGCAAAGATTAATACCAGAATGAAAAGCTAACACATTTTAGATTCTGTTATTGAATGGTATCATAATATCTGAATGAAAAGTATCAATAACTCTATATTTTAAGACACTTATAATTTTTAAAGATTGATTGGTTTTGCACTTTGCAATAGGAAAGATGGTTTAAAGTGAACCTTGAGTTTCCTTCCTTATGTGCTAGTCTAGCCTTCTTTCCCCAAGTTTTAAAGGAAATACATATTAACTCAGTTCATGACACTTTGCTAAATAAAGGGAAAAAAAAGCATAATTTCTCCTACATTTTATGAAACAAATTGGAATACTTGTCATTCTCAGACTTTGGGGTAATTAGAAAATAAAATATCTGTATTTAAGAAGGTGCTAATTTATCAGTCATCAACATCTTGTTTAACACAGAGATAGCTGAAAATTCATAAATAAGGATAAATGTTAAAGAAAAATAGTACAGCAAAAGATTCTAGTTCTTTGAAAATTGAGGATATAACACTGCCACTTGAGTGATATGTCAAGAGCTGGTTTAAAATAAAACACCTTTTTTTTTCTTCTTGTAATTTGCCTTCCAAATTATTTTATTTTGACCCAGAAGATGTCCTTTATCCATGACCACTATAAATATTAAGGAAAAAATTCTTCTTAAAAGGTTTTTCATTCAGAAACTATCAGATCAATAATGAAATCTGATATAAATTTAAATAGGACATCTTTTTTTCTGAGCATTGAAAAAAGTAGTATTCTGGAAATTTTATTTTTGGATTCACTTGTGTCAAATTTCTATTAAACTTAAGCTCTTATGAGTAAATGTCTTTCATTTCTTTGCTCTTTCAATGCAAATTGATGAATTCTTTGGGGGTTGGCTTTGTGCCTGGTTTTCACAAATGCCAAAGACTCCTACATACCAAGTTAATTAAAATTGACTGCTTGTTTTAGACAGAAGTAACAGGCTGGATTCTGGATGATTTTAGAGCATAATTGAACAATTTTAGACAAAAAAGAATAATATGTCTAACAGATAAAGAATTTTTAAAAAATAGTTTATTTTGAGTTCTTCATTCAAAAATACCTTTTGAAATATTTTTCTAATTTTAGAAATCTGTGAAATATACATATAATTCAATTTGAAATTGTTGGAGCAATGCTATTAAAGGAATTAAAAAGGAAGAAAGTCTGCCCCCAAAAACTCATTTGACATTAAAAAAATAGATGTCTTCATCAGCAATACTTTAGTCAAAGACTTATGTACAGTCTATATGTAACCTAGAATTCTTTTGTGCAGAATGAACTGAAAACATTCTTCCCACCCTCTGTCCTTTAGTGATTCTCTGTTTTAAATTTTCTCCCTCTGTGATAGATAATATAATATAGTAGGAAATGCCCATTGCAGTGGTTCTCAAACCTTTGTTCTCAGTATCTTCATGTTGTTAAAAAAAAAAAAAAAACTATCGAGCATCTGTTCAAGAGTTTTTGTTCACATGGGTTATATTTATAGCTGTTTACTATATTAGAAATAAAAATAATTTTGAATTTGTAGACCCTCTGAAAGGGTTTCAGAGACCCCAACAATTCTTTGGACTACAGTTTGAGGACCACTGCCCTATTGGAATTTGGAGAGGTGGAGTTAAATCTCACTTCTTCCATTTAACATAATTTAAAAGAAACATTCAATGGCTTTTATAGGATTTAATGATGAGAAAGAGGCTTTATTACTGAGACTTAGAATAAGGAAAAATAAGGACCAGGTAAATAAATTGACTTGAGAAGGTAACAAGCAGATGCATGATTCAAGTTCACCTATTCTTATTCCCAAACTTGTTATTTTTTCTACTACATCATATCGCCTATCTATTAGAAAGAAAAATTTTAAATGGTGAATTCATTAAATGAAAGAAAACAAATGACTATATTTGGAAAAAAGTAAGTAAATAGAAATTTTTGAAGCAGAACAGATGAACTCAAAGAGTAACTGCATTGTGTTTAGAAACCATTGGATTGGGGCAACTAGATGGATAGAGCACCAACTCTGAAATCAGGAGGACCTGAGTTCAAATTTGACCTCAGACTCTTAACACTTCTGAGCTGTGTAACTCTGGGCAATTCACTTAACTCCAATTGCCTCAGCAGCAACAACAACAACAACAACAACAAAAAAAAAAAAAAAAAGGAAAAAAGAAAAAAGAAAGGAAAAGAGAAGAAACCATTTGACTATAGTACTGTAAAGAAGAGTTTAATCTTAATATATTGTTTATTTTTTATTCATTCATTCATCTGTTCATTCATTCATCTATTTATTTATCCATTTATCTATCTATCTATCTATCTATCTATTTATCTATTTATTTTTTGCTGAAGCAATTGGGTTTAAGTGACTTGCCCAGGGTTATACAGCTCAGAAATGTAAAGTGTCTGAGGTCAAATTTGAACTCAGGTCTTCCTGACTTCAGGGCTGGTGCTCTATCCTTTGCATCACCTACCTGTTCCTTTGCAGGGGTCTTGAAAATCCAAGTAATCCCTCTGTCACCTAGCTTCCCCTAGCTTTAATACTTCTTGAGAGCATAATGACATCTCTCCCAATTACACACCCATTTATTGATGTTTCTTTTAGTAGCAATCAATTATCAGTCAATAAATATTCCCTAACTACTGCATTATAATATTTCCAGATTAACATCCTGTTATTTCTCTGGGGTTAAAAAAAATAAAAGAACATTTAGAGTCCTCTCTCAAGAAATTTGTAACATAATACAATATATACATATAAGCAAACAAAAAATATACATGGACAGTATTGTGTAAATTCATATTTCCACTCATTTGACTGCATTATTTTATACAAGACTTACCTGAATTCTCTGAAAGGGTGACCTTTTCATTATTTCTTATGATGTACTCATGTCTCATTACATTCATATTCCATAACATTTTTCCCCAAATAAGGGATACCTTTGAGTTTCCAATTCTATTACTTAAAGAATCTTAGTAAAATAAAAAGTAATTGAAATAATATCAATCCATTAGTAGGTTACAAAATAAATAGACCAATAAGTCATATTTTATACATTACTATTTAATCTAGAAAAAAACAGATTCTCATCAGTATCATTACAGATTGTAGAATACATAAGAAGTATACAAATTCCATCACAAAATACTTATTATAAAATGAAAGATCTAAAAAATCAGAGATTAATTAAATTCTCCTAGACAACCTGCACTAGTATTATTACACTGAAAAGGCTGTGTAATTTAATCTCCTTATCAAATGACATCTCAATGAAATTATCATTATGGAGCTAGGTTAAAAAACTATGAAAAGTTATGGGGAAAGCAAGTAAATAATCTCAAGGGTAAAAATAAAAAAAAAAGTGAAGACATTCTAGCAGCATTAGATCTCAAGCTATATTATAAAAAAGAAGTGATCAAAAATATTTTATGTTGAATAAAAAAGGGATGCTTAACAGATTAGATACACGATATACAGAAACAAGTAGACATAAGAGAATAGCATTTGCTTGATAGTTTTGATTGTGCCTTCAAAATATCTCGCATGTCCTTTCTCTCTCTACTTCTGTCATTCTTATTCAATCACTCCTTTCTAATTGCTTGGACTTTTCTAATAGTCTCCTAATTGATCTTCCTGCTTCTAACATATCTCCTCTGACACTTTCAATCCAGACTTCACATCAATGCCAGATCAGTCTTTCTTATGGACAGAACTAATGATATCACAATTTTCCTCAATATCCTTCAAAGGATGTCTATTTTATATCAAATAAACACATGAGCCTTCACAAGCTAACACTAATCTACCTTTTCTTTCTATAATATATAACTTAAAATGACCTTATAAAATTGCATTGCTTAGTATTTCCCCAAAACACTTTGATACTTTGTTTTTTTATTAATATCTTTTCTTCCTTCCTTCAAATTCTTCCCAACTCCAGCTGTTGAATTCTGCTACTTCATCCATAAATCCATCCTTGAGACTTATCATCAGAAATTTCCTCAGATATTAAATATTACAATAATATCAGATATTGTCTGATAAGTCATAAGTTTTATGGTCGAATTTTTTGATAAAATATTTCTTTGTATTTAGGTCATGTATCCATTTTGACCTTATCTTGGTCTTTTGATTTTTGGCTTATAACATGACTTTTTTAAAGATATGTCTTATATTTAACATAGTTTTACTATCTTAAATTATGTATGTGTCATATCTATTGCACTTGATTTAAAGCTTCATTAAGTCTGGTACAATTCCTCATTTATTTAACTTTTTTATCTTTTTATAGTACTCTACACAAAGAAGGTGCTAAATAAAAGCTGGTCTAATTGGATTAAAGGAAATATGCAAAAAAGAATTGACATAGGCCAATAGATACATATGATGAATTTTTATGGATTCACTATTAATGAAGTGTCATTTGAATTTAAATCAAAGCAAAAAGAAAGTTCCACCCATCCCCAAATGTGTAATCTTAACTGAAACAGAGGTAATATTATTCAATTGCTATTCTTCTTTCTCCCTCAAGGAGAATTTTCTTCAGACTTAGTATCCATGCTGTTTTCTCCATTTCTCAATAATGATTAAGAGCATTTTTCTATGAGTATAAATTGCTTTCATTTCTTCATTAGAAAACTGCCTCTTCATATTCTTTGATCATTTATCAATTGGGGAATGACCCATTTTCTTGTAAAATTGACAAAGTATTTATATATGTTAAATATGAAACCTTTATCTGATAAACTATCCATAACTGGTTCCCCAAATTTTCTGCTTTCCTTCTGATCTACATTTACATATTTTTATTTATACAGAAATTTTTAAAAATTAATACAATTTCCCTTACTCATTTTATACCTAATTTTGCTTTCTACCTCTTATTTATTTATAAATTGTTCATCTATCTATATGTCTGACAAGTCATATGTTTCAAGCTCTAACTTTTTAATAAAACAACTCTTTGTATTTAGGTCATGTATCCATTTTGAACTAATAATTGGTAAATGGTATAGTGTTTTGGCTTATGACCAGTTTCTGCCACATTGCTTTCCAGTTTTATGTATGTGTGTGTGTGTGTATATATATATATATATATATATATACACAATCTTATTTGTGTCTGTTAGGCATCTCAAGGGCCTGATGGGGCTGGAGGAGGAAAGAAAGAAAGGGGGAAAAAACCACAATGATTTTGCACATTTGAAAAGAATAGCAAGTTGTGCATTATATATTTGCAGTTTCATGTGCAATCATCTTTTTATTGTTCTATAAAATGGAAATACTTCATTTATTCCCTAAATTTAAAAATAAAATAAAATTTAATGATATTTTCAGGTACAATACACATGTGTGCATACACATATATACGGAATGGTGAGTTTTTATGACATAGGAAAGATTGGTTTTGGAATTGAAAAATCTAGGTAGAGGGCAGGTAAGTGATGCAGTGGATTGAGTGCCAGCCCTGAAGTCAGGAGGATTTGAGTTCAAATCTGGCCTCAGATATTTAATCTGACTCTGGGCAAGTCATTTAACCCCAATTACCTCAAGAGAAAAAATATTGTTAGAAACCAAAGTTTGATAGCAACCACTCTGCAACATCCTTTTTCTACCATCCTCCCATCAGAGGACAAAAAATGTGCCAACATTTTTAAAGCTGTTGATACCTCTATTAATTTATAATTTTTCTGCTTAACTTAGTAAAATTAAAATTAAGTAAAATAGGAGAGGAAAAACAGGAAAACAAATCCATATTTGAAAAAGCCTGAAAATGTAATTAATCTTCTATACCATTACATCCCCTTACCTCCACAAATGAGTAGGATGATGTATCTTTGGATAATACTTTTGGGTCATTCATGTTCTGTGTAGTTTAGTAATATTCACTTTAGTTTCTTTTTGTGATTGTTTCATTGATGATAAACTGAGTTTTTAATAATTTGTTATTTTAAGGTAGAAGACATTTGGCTTTTCTCTTCAGCAAATACCATCTTAAATTTTATTTCTCATGAATGAACAATACTTTTTAATAATTTAGACTGTTTTTCTTTTGCATGTGAAAATGTCCTCCTGACAGTTTATAAGAATTATTACCTAATATTAAAGTTTTAGAACTTAGTTGCAATGTTTCTCTGTCAGTTGAATTTGGGATTTGTCTCTGTGAATTATATATGGTCTCTATCAATCTGTACTTGATCATCTAGTATTCAGTGAATGCATATTTCTATGTGATATCTTGCACTCTTTCATTAAGTATGGCATCTCATCATATTTTTTTGGAAGAGGAATAACTCCATGATTGGCCTCTCTTTTCCTTTCAAGATAAATTAAATTGCTTTTGCTTATGGAAAATGTACTTTTTGTTTTTCCAATCATCATTTTTTCTTCTAATGCTTTCTTGCTCTGCAATAAAATGATCTGCATTTATTCTTTGTTTTGAACCTGAATATGTGTTTTGCAAAAGTACAGTTTAAGAGAGATTCTTTATTATTCTATTTGTATTTTTTGAATTCTTTATTATGGGCTCTAAAGTTCTTTCTAATTTTCATTTTTATTTCCAACTTTGATTTTTTTGGGGGTATTCTATAATGCACTAGAGGATTTTTGAAGTTGTTCCATTGTTAAGTTCTACTGTGCTTTATAGTGATAACTCTCTCTTGCCTTTTCAAATTACTTTTCTTTATTCCAAAATATTATTAATTATATTGGTTCCTATTTAGAGGAGGAGAGGCAGCGGTTACTTTTCCCCAAAATTTTCAATTTTTTGGTCATATATTCCTTTTAATGAATTATTCCATGATTTGGTGTGTTTGCTTTAGTTGCTCTTTTAAAAAAATTGTTGTCATTATTAATATTCTTTCTCTCTCTATATATATATATTTTTTCTACTTTATTTAATATTATATATTGATGTCTTGCTGCTTTGATGTGATGAAATGGATTTGGCCTAACTAAGACCAGAAGTATACTTGTAAATATTTGATAAATGGATTTCCAAAAAATAATAATAATACTATAAATAGAGGACAGAATTTTAAATTGGACCCACATTGTTTATAGTTTCTCTATCACTTTCTTAAGCTTACAAACATCAGAAAAATGACAAATCAAGTTTGATTTGTAGTATTTGGCAATTTATAAGGTATACATTAAATTTTTATACTATAATTTTGAATTTGTCTCTCATGAACTAATATCACCTGACTCTATCAGATCATTATCATAGAAAAAATATTTGCCCTATCTGAGTTTATGAAAGTCCTGTCCATATTATTTTTTTTTACATCAGCATGTTGCATAATATCCAGCTCAATTCTAGCATAGAGTCTAAGCTCAGTATGAACACATTTTCTGATTTCTTGACCATAGCTTGTGTATATGTTTCTTTGGATGAATTAAATTTCTTTTGTTGCCCCTCTCTCAAAAGCAAACAAACAAACAAACAAAAAAAACCCCAACAGCAACAAATATCTATCATGCAAGTAGCAAATTTTTCCTTTAATTTAAAAATTGCAACATTTAGCTATGGATTCAATGTCCAATGAAACCTTCCCCATTCAATTTGCTCACAAAAACTTATGTGAAATATTTATAAGAATAAATAGGACAAAAGAAGAAAAAACTTGACAATTAAAAAAATTAAAATTTTAAACTTAATTTAAAAAAAAAGCTTTTTATTTCAAAATACATGCAAAGACAGTTTTTAATATTCACCATTGCCAAACCTTGTGTTCCAAATTTTTCTTTCCCCCTCTCCCCTATCCTTTCACTGGACAGCATAATCTAATATAGGCTTAACATGTGCAATTCTTTTAAACATATTTCCACATTTCTCATACTACACACTAAAAATCAGATCAAAAAGGAAAAAAATGAGAAAGCAAAAAAAGCAAACAACTAAAAAGGTGAGAATACTATATTGTGATCCATATTCAGTCCCCATAGTCCTTTTTCTAGATATAGATGACTTTATCTATCACAAATTAATCTATTAGTTTATTTTCTATTTCTATTATTTCATTTATTGGAATTGGTCTGAATCACTTCATTGTTGAAAAGAGCCAAGTCCATCAGAATTGATCGTTGCATAATTTTGTTGTTGCTGTGTACAGTGTTCTCTTGGTTCTACTTACTTCACTTAGCATCAATTCTTGTAAGACTCTCTAGGCCTCTCATCCTGATCATTTGATATGATCCTGATGATTGTTTCTTATACAACCATAACATTCTATTTATTAAAAAACTATATTTACCATAACTTATTCAGCCATTCTCCAACTAACTGACTTGACAGCTCTCAAAAAGAAGAAAGTTGAGTTTATTCATAGATGTCAATTCAATTCCTCCACTCAGTTTCATTTCATAATTTCATAATTCATAATCATAGAAGTATTTCTTTAAGGAACAGGACTAGCATAGATTCTAATGAAGGGATGTATGTTTTGTGTTATTTTGATATATTTATTTTAAAATATTTTACTTAAAATTGAATCTTTTAGTTTTTTCAATTAATAATGCATTTAGGGTGAATATATATTCGTTCTGTTTGTACATTATAATTTTTCTTATGTGGTAGAGTCTGTTAGGAATTGGGCCAGAGAGATTTCTACCATTAAGGAATGTAATCTTCCTGAAATACCTTCCCTTATTTGTGAATTGTTTTGAATAGCCAAAGTGAGTCAAATAGAAATTCACCTGATGTCCCTACAGCCAACACCTTGAAAATAAAGATATGAAGACCCTAGAATTTATTACCAAAGCCATTTTAAAAGTATCTTTTATTCTTAAAAAAGAAGCTTAAAATATTTTTCTAAGAAGAAAATGAACCATGGAAAATTGGAAGAGTTTCATTTAATATTTTTAGGTACTATTTAGTTCACACAAACCTTCAAAGTCATGTTTTAAATAGAAAACAGAACACTATGCAACACTCCAGATGGCATCTAACAGTCAGCACAACTATGACATTACTTAATTTTTTTTTTTTTTTTTGGAGATAATTGGAGTTAAGTGACTTGCCCAGGGTCACACAGCTAGGAAGTGTTAAGTGTCTGAGGTCAGATTTGAACTCAGGTCCTCCTGACTTTAGGGCTGGTGCTCTCTCCACTGTACCACATATCTGCCCCAACATTCCTTATTGTTATCAATAACTAATTTTAATGGAGCATAGAACACATGTGATACTTTTAAAAAATATCACATTAAGGTTTTATTCCACTAAATTTTCTTGTTCCTTTTTATACCTATTATTATCTGGCAATGTCTCCCCACACCCTTTATCTGTGAAGTTGATTTAAAGATTGAGTTTTGCATTTATCTTTATTACATTGATTTTGTTTGGTTCATTGCATTGCTGTAATCTACAAAACAATTTCGCTATCCTGACTGTCATTGAAGTTTGCAATTTTTTTTCAACTTCACACTTCGTCCTTCAGTTCCACCTCACATGTAAACTGCTTGTTAAAATTTCCTTTGCTCATATAAATTTGGCTTTGATAAAATATCACTTTCTGTTTCACTTCTAGCATATTTTTTCCTTATTAAAATTTCTGAAGGGAAGAAGGAATCTATATTGATCTGATGAAAAATTGTGATTTGATAATTTTACCAATTACTGAATAGAAAATTAATTTTATTTTGTTAGCTAATTTTATCTTAAGAATCAGTGGATTTGTTTGATAGAAAATAGGATAAATCATTATGAGATGAAGTTTAGAACTAACTAATTGACTTGATTGACTGTGGTTTGGCTTTTTAATCCCTATGGATAAAACAGAATAGATAAGAGTGAAATTTGTTTGAAACTTTCTTCTGAATATATTAATGACTTAAAAGGAAATATAATCCTGTGTTCTTATTAAGATTGAACAAAACGTAAAACTTCAGTGAAGTATTATTTTTGAAACCCCTTTGCTTTAAAGATCAAATTCCTGATGAATGTGCTTTAAAAGCCACTTTTAATATTGAAGTGTAAAATGTTGTGTTTGTATTAAAAATTCTTCCTCAGTTCCTCCTTTGTAAAATAAGCTGAAGAAGGAAATAGCAATTGACTCCAATTTTTCTGCCAAGAAAACCCTAAATGAAGTCATGAAGAGTCAAATATAACTATAAAATGACTGAAAAACAAAACTATTTTTTGCACTTCAAATTTTTTTTTCTGCAAGGACTACATAAATAATAAAAATAATAAAATTAGTTTCATTAACTTCCAGTTGTGATGATGGTGATGATGATGATCCTGTTTTGCCTTTTGCCACCCTCAAAGCAGCAAAATGAAGGGAAGAAAGAAGATGAAGCAGAAGAAGCAGAAATAAGGAGAAGAAAAAGGAGGAAGAGAACAAGCAGGAAAAAAGGAGTATGTGTGGAAATGCAGGTTCACCTTGCACAAGAATTATTTTACTGTAGGTTAGTAAACTTGATCATACACTAGAATGTTTTTACATTCTAGTCTTGATATATACTTGTAGAAGAATCTGTCTCAGACTTTTGGGAGGTTGTTTTATATCAAATGTTCTTATTGTAAGCAAATCTCCTTTCTGAAAACTACTTAAGATTGGCTGATTAAAAATATTCTGAATTGGTCATCTTGTACATATGTACATAATATGTATGTATATGTAGTCTTGATCTGGGACCCAGGACTCAATTGTAAGAATGAGTTATTGTGTGAGTTATTGAGGACTCATTGTGAGAATGTTACCCAATTAGGGGTAACAATCCTCAGTATTAATATGACCTAGGCAGGGGTCCTCAAACTTTTTAAATAGGGGGCCAGTTCACTGTCCTTCAGACTGTTGGAGGGCCGAATTATAATAAAAATAAAAACTTTGTTTTGTGAGCCTTTAAATAAAGAAAATTCTAAGCTCTGGGTGAGGGGGATAAATGTCCTCAGCCGCTGCATCTGGCCCATGGGCCGTAGTTTGAGAACCCCTGAGTCCTAGATAAAATAATTATCATAGTATTTGAAACTGATCTTTTCTCTAGATGACTATTCATTTCTCCTTCTTGATCAATATTAATGATGATGATGAAAATAACCACAATAATAATGGCAATAGCATCGTCACCAAAAACAATAGGTGCTATTATTATCCCGATTTTATAAATAGGAAAACCGAGTCAGGTAATTTAAATGCCTTGCCCAGGGTCACAAAGCTAGGAATTGTCTGATTCTAGGTTTGAACTCAGATCTTCTCATTTCCATGTTCAGCACTGTCCTTATTGAAAAATGTTATTTTACTCTCAAACTTTTCCCTTGACTGTTTTCTCTTTTCTACAAACAATAGGGCTAGATGACATTTCTATTTTTTTTCAGATAGGAAGGAATTAATATTTGGAACATTTTTGCAAAGAGACTTTTACAAAGAGTCTTTGAAGAGTGAGAGACTTTTTCAAGTTGCCTTCTACACTTAAGACTCCTATCTGTAAATGACTTTTTTTCAGGTCATAAGTTGGCCTTCTAGAATTAGAAAGAGTGGATGACTGAGTAAGGTTCTCCAGAGCCTGGTGAGAAAGGTATACTGAAAAGCTTCTATGTTTATGTTTTTTTTTTTTTCTGTCTTTTTTTTACTCTTTTGTTCACTCTGCTAACTTATTTATAATCAGTGCTGTGTTTCTTGATGCTTTTTTGTTTTCTTATCTCTCAGGATTAATATTTCTCTATATATTCTCGAGCCTCAGTATACTAAGTTCTATTTCTTTCTCTCTGTGAATTATTTACTAATTTTTTTCTTGCATATATTTTTCTTTATCTAGATTGGTTTGCACATTGTCTCTGACATTAGATTGTAACCCCTTTGAGGTGATGGACTACATTTTGACTTTTTGCCTATTCAGTGCTTCACACAGTATCTGGCACTTGGTATTTAGATTGTTTATAAGTTGACTCATTTCTCTTGCTAGTGGACCAAAATCTTGTCTCCTAGTTCTATCTCAGTCACAGGCATGGTGGGATTGCCCAAGTCAGAACATGGTACAATAAACATGAGGAACTGAGGAAGAAAATATCCACGGCTACAATTCTGACTACCTTTGGAGCATGAATTATCCCAAGGATTCTTCAAAAGTGACTAACTGAAGATTGCCTAAAATTGCTGCAGCCCTGGTCTGCTATTAGGCCACCCAGTGCTAAGTAAAGACTGTGAAAGTGGATGGATGTCTTAGGCACAAGTGCTGAAGGGGTTTGAAGAGAGATAAACAGGTGAGTTCATTTTGCTTTCTATAAGAAAGCTGTTTCTTTCACTTTTCTTTCTTATAACTGCTGAATTACATTTTGTTTTTAACATCCTGAATTATTTAGTTTAATCAGGGGAGAGCTGACTTCAGGATAACTTTCTTTGTACTATCTCCCCAGGACTCCTAGGAAGTTGTTTTTCTTTATTTCTTATTTTGCATATTATCTGGATATCCTAATTTGCTGAGACAATCTAATGCAATTGGCATTCTTATAATGTATAATTTTGTTTTGTTTAGAAAATACGTTTATCTTGAGTTTATATTTTTCCCTTTTTTTTTTTTTTGCCTAAAGAGATGGAATGTAACAACACTATGTGCAATATAAATTTCATAATACACATGATATGATGATGGAAAGAAGATTGGACAGAGGCAGCAGAAAACTTGGGGTATTGTCCCAATTCTGCCACTATCAATCAATAAACATTTATTAAAGACATATTCTGCACCAGGCACTATGCTAAGCAGAAGGTATACACAAAGAGGCAAAAGATAATACCTGTCTTCCAAGATCTTACAATCTAATAAGGGTAACAACAAGCAAACAAATATATACAAAACAATCTTCATACAAAATAATAGAAAATAATTCACAGAGGGAAGGAATGGGAATTAAGACAAGTTCGTGTTTAATCTTAGATCTTATTTCTAACCTTATTGTTATTCGTTTTGAGTATTTGACAGTACCTTTTTTTTTTCATATCATCAAGAACATTTTTAGTATTCATTTTTACAAGGTTTTGAATTTTAGATTTTTCTTCCTCCTTACCTGCCCTTTCCTTTTTCAAAAATGGCAAGCTGTTGGATATAGTTTACATATGTACCACAAAAATTTCCATATTTGTTGTAGCTGTGAAAGAACAGATTAAAAGGGAAAAATATGCTTTGATATGCATTCCAAATATGTAAGTTCATTTTCTGGTTATGGATAGCATTTTCCTTTGTGAGTCCTTTGTTCTTGTTGCTGAGAAGAGCTGAAGTCATTAATAGTTGATCATCACACAGTATTACTGATAAAGTGTAAAATATTTTCCTGGTTCTGTTCATTTCAATTTCATCAATTCATAGAAGTCTTTCCAGGTTTTCCTGGAACCTGCCTGTTCATCATTTCTTAAAGCATAATAGTATTCTATTATAT
This sequence comes from Antechinus flavipes, assembly GCF_016432865.1. NCBI lineage: Eukaryota > Metazoa > Chordata > Mammalia > Dasyuromorphia > Dasyuridae > Antechinus > Antechinus flavipes. The sequence goes on from NC_067402.1 coordinate 214,012,254, forward strand.
CCATATACGATAGCTTATTCAGTCATTTCCTAGTTGATAACCATCCCATCATTTTCCAACATTTTGCCACCACAATGGCATTGTTATAAATATTTTTTGTACATGTAGGTCTTTTTTTCCCTTTTGTATGATTTCTTTGAGATATAGACCTAGTAGTGGTATTGACAGGGGTGTGAAAATGTGTTCCCTTTAATCTTTATATTATAAAATTATCACTCTGTTAAAAACAAACAAACAAACAAAAAAAAAAACAACTGTCCCCTTTTGATCTGTAAAATTAAATATCTAAAATTCTGTCCCCTTTGATTCCTGGCCTCCCAGACTCCAGAGAGTTTATGAGAGAGAGCATATCCTCCTGGTTGGCCTTTTCTAAGGCAAATCACCCCCCCTCACACACACACACACATCCCTTTAGTAGCTGGATCCTCATTCAGGAAGCCTTAAAAGTGATTTCCATTCAATTGGAGATCTGGGCCTGATGCTGATAAACATCTAGGGCTAGGAACGTTGGCTTTCTTTTCAATCTGAAACCTAAACATCAGATTTCTATAAAGAATATTTTTAATCTCCTGATCCTTGCAGAAGTCTGGTGTAAGGCATAGCTGCCTGCCAGCACTCTTGTTCACTGTGAAGACATTCTCTTCTCAGTGCCAGCCTCCATTTCCCTAATAGGAATTTGCCACTCAGAAGTCAGTTTTCCTAGCAAAACTGACTTCTCATCCAATAATAAACTTCCCTTTTGCCATTCAATATTTTGGATTTGTGAATTCTTTCATGAAGGACCTGCACTGACCAGAAGAGGATTGCCACAATTCTCTGCACTGCCACTAATCTCATCAGTATTACTCAAAGTACATATGAAGTTTGTTTGTCTTTTGAGCATAATTTCAAATTGTTCTCCAAAATGTTTGGAAAGGCTGATAAATTGTATGGAAAGACTAGTAAGGATATAACCATATATAGAGCATAGGACAAACTTTGATAAAAGAAGTTGGATGCTAAAATTATAATGATCATTTGTCCCTGAATAATGTGTTGGCTATTTTATTGAATTACTTTTCTATCCTTTTTTCTCTTATTTTGAAAGAGATAGCTGCATTGGTGATAGTGAAATGAAGATAATGTTTTACAAAAGTAATTAATAAAAACCTGTAGAACTGAAAATTCAGTGCAAAAATAATCAAACAAAATGAATATATTGAAAACTTTAACATTGGAAAAATACAATTGTCAATATGATGGTTTATATTAAAAATTGGTTGCAATGGTCCAGTTACTACAATTTTCTTTTTTTTTATTTTTAATTTATGAACAAAGCCACTTAATATTATTAAATGTTAGAAGATTGTAAGAAAACTGATTTGAACATTATTTGATTTCCTGAACATAAGCTATAAAAACATGTTGAAAATGCATTTCACAAAGATAGCCATTGAGGAGAAGGGAGGGGGAGTTCTAAAGTGTCTGAAGAACTTGATTCTTCAGTGAAATCCATTTACAACCTTCAAAGTGTCACAGGCTCTATTAGAGGCCAAGTGTAAGTAAATGATCCAGCTTAAGTGAAGTGCTTAAAGTGCCACAAGTCAGGAACCATTTGAAAGTAATGGGATTATTAAGGTTAACTGTTTTTAGATAAGAAAGGGAAGAACCTGACACTACAATGAGATAGTCATCACTGCTTTAAGGTAAAATCATTATGGGGGAGGGGGCTAATTTGTCTCCAAATTAGAAAACAAAAAGATTTATTTTCTCCTTTTCCTCTCTCTCTTTCTCTCTCTTTCATTTTATTATTAAACTTGCAAAAACAAAGGAAAGAAAATTCTTACTAAATAAAAAAGCCTTGATAAGAGGATTGTCAAGTAAATTAATATTCTTTTTGACCACTTAAATTGAAAAGACATGCCACAATAAAAAATAATAATACAATAAATACATTAAATTATTTAGAAACATCTGGAAATTTCATGTGACAGGAAACAATACTAGAAATTAGAGATAAACCTAGAGAAGATGACCATATTGTACATAGATATTTATCTAAATTGGATTATTTTTCTAATGCAAATAATTAATGAAAATAACCAAACAGAAATAATAAGATTTTGAGATTCGTTTTAGGCTTATATGTAAAAGAAATTAGATGGTGATTTCCAAAGTACAGACCGGGAAATAAATAGCTCTTTCCTAATTAACAGGGATTTCTGTATTTCCTTCAATTGAATCTAATCTTCAAACATAATGGAGCTTGTCAGTACAAGGAAATATAAATACGGTGGATAAGTACTGTCAGCAACATTTAAATCCTTAGAGAATTGTGTTGATTCTCTGACATTAACAATGGATATTATAACCTTTACACCAGCATGACTTACTTTTTCTCTTTGTTTGAGTTCTTTTAGTTCCTTAGCTGTAAAATCACCACAAAAGTAGATACATTCTTTGTGCCTATATGTAGGGGAAAATGTTAAGACTGATGAGATAATAGGCCCATTTTCTCAGTTTAACTGGTCCCCAGGATATGTCATTTCTATTTAGAGGAATTACATTCATACAAGCACATTAAACCTTGCGTTGACTAGAAACTAATCATAATCCTGAATTGCAGTCCCAGAACTTTCTCCTGGCATTTAGAATCACACATTTAGAATGAAAAGGGACCTTACAAATCTAATTCAGTAGTCTCCCAACTAATTTGATCATTTCCCCATTAGAAAACAATTTGGAGTATGCTTTCCCCATTTATGTATTTTTAATTATTTGCTTATTTATAAATTTGATGTATATAATACTTTACTCATAATTATGGACATTAAGAAAACATAAACATAGAAATTAAAGAAAAAGAAATTACTTCAAACTAAGATGATTGTGTGTTTGGTGCTACAGGAGGCTAGATGGCCGACTGATGCAGAAGAGAAGAATTTTAAAGAAAACTTATAAAAATGATTACCAATGTGCCTGAAGAAGATAGCCAGAAACTTGTAGGCTTTATGAATGGAGACAAGCCAATTTAGTAGGAAGCTATAGTGCACAACATTTCAGATCAATCCAGGAGCAAGAACAGACCACCTCACTAATCTAGATCAAAATTTGCATTGTGCTTAATCATATCTGATTTGGAAAGAGCTAGCTGAACCAAAATTTGAAAAATCATTGATTTGATTGGAAAACTTCCTCTCTCAAGACAAAGCACAGTTTTTCTTTTTTCTTTTTTTAATGGAAAAATATAATTTTAATAGTATTTTATTTTTTCCACAAATATATGTCAAGATTTGTTTTAGCATTCATTTTTACTAGATTTTGAGTTCCAATTTTTTTTCTCCTTTCCCTTTATGAAAATGATAGGCAGTTTAATATAGTTTATACATGTATTATTATGCAAAACATTTTTCCATATTAGTTGTGAAAGTTGTGAAAGAAAAAACTAATCAAAAGAGAAAAAAAAAACATGAGAAAGAAGAAAATAAGTGAAAAAAATTTCAATCTGCATTCTGAATCTATCAGTTATTTGTTTTTTAAAGCTTTTTATTTTCAAAACAAATGCATAGATAATTTTCAACACTGACCCTTGCAAAACCTCATATTCCAAATTATTTTCTCCCTCCCTTCTTCCCATCTTCTCTTCTAGAAAATATATAATTCAATTCATGTTAAACATGTGCAATTCTTCTATATATATTTCCATAATTATCATGTTGTTCAAGAAAAATCAGATCCAATAGAAAAAAAAATGAGAAAGAAAACAAAATCCAAGCAAACTACAACAAAAAATGAAAATACTATGTATTTTCCACACTCAGTTCCCACAGTGCTCTCTGAGTGAAGATGGCTTTCTTCATCACAAGACACTGGAACCGGGGTGAATCAGTTCAGTTCCACTGATCATCCTATAATCTTGTTTTTCCCACATATAATGATCTCCTGGTTATTTCACTTAGCATCAGTTCATGTTAATCTCTTCAGGCCTCTCTGAAATCCTCCTCTTCATTGTTTCTTACAGAACAATAATATTCCATAACTTTCATATACCATAACTTATTCAGCTCTTCTTTAACTGATAGTCATACCCTCCTTTTCTAATTCTTTGCTACCACAAACAGCTGCTACAAGTATTTTTGCAAATGTGGGCCCTTTTCCTTCCTTCTTGATTTCCTTGGGATATATACCTAGTAATGGCATTGCTGGATGAAAGGGTATGCATATTTTGGTAGCCTTTTGGGCTCCAAATTGCTCTCCAGAATGGTTGAATTAGCTCACAACTCTACCACCGTATATTAGTGTCCCAGGTTTCCTGGGACATTATTTTTTCCTGTTATCTTAGCCAGTCTGAGAGATGTGTAGTGGTACTTCAGAGCTCTATTAATTTGCATTTCTCTGATCAACAGTGATTAAGAGCACCTTTCATATGACTAGAAATCGTTTCAATTTCTTCATCTGAAAATTGCCTGTTCATATCCTTTAACCAATTATCAGTTGGAGAATGGCTTGAATTCATAAAATTTGACTCAATTCTCTAAATATTTTAGAAATGAGGTCTTTATCAGAATGGGTACAATTTTTGGATGTAATTTTTTTTTCAATTTACTTGGATGTAAATTTTTCTTCCCAATTTACTGTTGCTTTTCTAATCTTGTCTGTATAATTTTGTCTGCACAAAATATAATCAAATTATCCAGTTTCATTCCATAATGTACTCTACTTCTTCTTTGGCTAGAAATTTCTTCCTTCTCTATAGATCCGAAAAGAGTAGACTATCCTTTGTTCTTCTAATTTCTTTATACTCTTTGTGTCTAAATCATGAACCCATTTTGACTTTACTTTGGTTTTAGATATTAGATGTGGGTCAATGCCTATTTTCTGCTGTACTAATTTCCATTTTCTCAGCAATGTTTGTCAGATAGTGACCTCTTATCCCAGAAACTAGTGTTTTGGAGTTTATCAAACACTAGATTGTTATAGTCATTGCCTATTGTGTTTTGTGAACCTAATTTAAGATTAAACCTAATCTTCACCTAATGAACCTAATTTAAGATTAAAGAGTGACTATTATTTCTTAGCCAGTTCAAATGGTTTTGATGACTGCTGCTTTATAATATAGTTTTAGGTCTGTTACAGCTAGGCCACCTTAATTTGCATTTCCCCCATTAATTCCCTTGAAATTCTTGACCATTTGTTCTTTGATATCAATTTTGTTATTATTTTTTCTAGTTTGTAAAATAATTTCTTATAAGTTTGATTGGCATGGCACTGGATAAGTAGAATGTCATTTTTCTTATATTAGTTCAGCCTCCTCGTGAGCACCTGATATTCTTTCAATTGATTAGATCTGAATATTTGTGTGGAAAGTATTATGTAATTGTGTTCTTATGGTTCCTGCCTTTGTCTTGGCAGGTAGACTCCCAAATAGTTATATTATTATACTATCTAAAGTAATTTTAAATGCAATTTCTCTTTGTGTTTCTTGCTGCTGAACTTTGTTGATAACATGTAGAAATGCAATTAATTTCTTTGAATTTATTTTGTATCCTACAACATTGTTAAAGTTGTGAATTTTTTCTTTTACTTTTTTAGTTGATTCTCTAGAATTCTAAGTATACCATCCTATTATCTGCAAAAAGTGATAATTTATTTTTCGCATTACTTACTCAGTTCCTTTAATTTATTTTTCTTCTCTTATTGCTATAGCTAACATTTCTTTTTTATTTTATTTACTTTATTTTATTAATTATTAAAACCTTTTTATTTACAAAACATATGGATAAGTAATATTTCAGCACTGACCTTTGCAAAACCTTCTGTTCCAAATTTTCCTCTCCTTCCCCCACCCCCTTCCCTAGATGGCAGGTAGTCTAATACATTAAATGTGTTAAAATATATGTTAAATCTAATATATGTATACATATTTCTATAGTTATCTTACTGCACAAGAAAAATCAGATCAAGAAGGAAGGAAAAAACTGCAAAAGAAAACAAAATGCAAATAAATAACAATAGAGAGAGTGAGAATGCTATGTTGTGGTCCACATTCAGTTTCCACTGTCTTCTCTCTGCATGTAGATAGCTCTCTTCATCACTGAACAATTGGAACTGGTTTGATTCATCTCATTGTTGAAGAGAGTCAAATCCATCAGAACTGATCATTATATAGTCTTGTTGTTGCTGTGTATAATGATCACTTATTTCACTTAAACACCAGTTCATGTAAGTCTTTCCAGGACTCTCTGAAATCATTCTGTACAGCTAACATTTCTATACAATATTGAATAGTAATGGTAATGGAGACAACCTGATTTTATTTCACTACTGATCTTGTTGGGAATGGTTCTACTTATTTTTATTCTCTCTTATTATTTTTTTAAATACAATGGGTGTTGGATTTTGTCAAATGCTTTTTTCTGCATCTATTGAGATAATCAATATTATTATTAGTTTGGTTACTGATATAGTTAATTATGCTTTTCCTAATATTGAGTCAGCTCTGTATTCCTGGTATGAATCCTAATTGGTCATGGTGTGTTATACTGGGAATAACTTGCTGAAATCTCTTTGTTAATATTTTATTTGAGATCTTTGCTTTTGTTATGAAGAGAACCATTGAACCCATAGAGTGCATTGTGGTAACTGAGTGTGTATCACAACATCGTATTTTTACTCTTTTTGTTGTTTGCTTTCTTTCTCATTTTTTTCCTTTTTTATCTGATTTTTATTGTGCAGCATGATATTTGTGGAAATATGTATAGAACAATTGTACATGTTTAAAAAAATAAATAAATGAAAGTAGTTTGGTAGGACTCCTACTTTCCCTGTTTTTCCAAATAGTTTGCATAGTATTTGATTTAATTGTTCTTTAAATATGTGTTAATTTCACATATATTTCCATCTGGTCCTGGAGATTTTTTTCTTAGAGAGTTGGTTAATAGCTTGCTCAATTTCTTTTTCTAAAATGGGATTATGTAATTTATTTCCTCCTTTGTTAATCTGAACAATCTATATTTTTGCAAGTATTCATCAATTTGACTTAGATTATCTGATTTATTAGCATATAGCAGGGCAAATTATTTTATAATTACTGTTCTGATTTCCTATTCATTGGTGGAAAGTTCACCCTTTTAATTTCTAATGCTAACAATTTGATTTTTTTCATTAATTTTTCTAATAAAATTAAAGGTTTTTTTATTTTTTTGGATTTTTTCATAAAACCAACTTTTAGTTTTTCTTATTAGTTCAATAGCTTTCTTACTTTCAGTTTTTTTTAATCTCCATTTTTCAGAATTTTAAATTTGGTATTTAATCAGGGATTTAAAATTTGTTCTTTTTCTAGCTTTTTAGTTGCATGTCCAATTCTTTGATCTTCTTTCTCTATTTTTCATCTAGAGAGATAAAACTTCACCTAAGAACAGCTTTGGCTGAATCCCAAAAATTTTGCATGTTGTTTCATTATTGTCATTCTCTTGAATGAAGTTATCAATTGTATCTATGATTTGTTGTTTCACCGACACATTCCTTAAGATTAGAGTATTTGGTTTCCAATTAATATTTAGCTTGTTTTTTTGTCAATTTTTCCCTTGCTCTTTATTAGAGGTAATTTTTATTGCATCATGATCTGAGAAAGCTGAATTTACTATTTCTGCCTTTCAGCAGTTGATTTTGAGATTTTTATGCCCTAACATATGGTTAATTTTTGTATAGGTTCAATTTATCACTGAGGAAAAATATATATATATATAAATATGTGTTAATTTCACATATATTTCCATCTGGTCCTGGAGATTTTTTTCTTTTTTTTATATATTTTATATATAAATAAATATATTTAATAATTTAATAATAATAATATAATAATAAAATAAATTTATATATAAATAAAATACATATTTTATATATATATATATATATATTCCTTTCTGTCTTCACCCATTTGCTGGAGAGTTGATTCTTGGCTTCAAATCAAGTTCCTTTGCCTTCTGGAATATCATATTCCAGGGCTATAAACTGCTAGGTCCTTGATAATCCTCATTGTGTCTCCTCAATTTTTGAATTATTTCTTTTTGGCTGCTTGCAGTATTTTCTCCTTTATCTGATAATTCTAGAAGTTAGCTACAGTATTTCTTGAAGCTTTTATTTTGCGGTCTCTTTCAGGAGGTGATTGGTGGACTCTTTAAATGGCTATTTTATTCTCTGATTCTAGAACATCAGGACACCCCTACACAATTTTGCTGTGACTTCTTAAATGCATTCCATAAGAGGTGGAGAACAATCTGTCCATTAAATAATCTACCTGTAGGAGAGCCGTGTGTGTGTGTGTGTGTGTGTGTATGGTATATTTCCAAATTTATCTTGCACCACAAGAAAAATCACATCAAAAAAGAAAAAAATGAGAAAGAAAGCAAAAATCAAGCAAACAACAAAAAAAAAAAAGATCCACACTCAGTCCCCACAGTGCTCTCTCTGGGTTTAGATGTCTCTTTCCATCACAAAATCATTGGAATTGGCCCAAATCACCTTATTGTTGAAAAGATTCATATCCAGCAGAATATAATCTTCTTGTTGCCATGTACAATGATCTCCTGCTTCTGCTTATTTCACTCAGCATCAGTTCATGTAAGTCTCTCCAGGACTCTTTGAAATCCTGTTAGTCATTTCTTACGTAACAATAATATTCCATAACATTCATATATCATAACTTATTCAGCCATTCTCCAGCTAATGCATACTCATTCAGTTTCCAGTTTCTGGTCACTACAAAAGGTGCTGCCACAAACATTTTTGCACATGTAGGTCCTTTTCCTTCCTTTAAGATCTCTTTGGGATATAAATTCAGTAGGGATATAAATACTGCTGGATCAAAAGGTGTGCACAATTTGACAGCCTTTGGGCATAGTTAGGAAAAATAATTAATGAAGAGAAAAAAAAGTTTCACTAAGGTTATTGTCATGTCATCCCACTCTCTGTGGCCTCCAAAATATGTCCTGCGGGGGAGTATATGTTATATATGCAGTTTTATAATATGCAGCATCTATATCTATGATTTCACATCAATTTTTTTCTTCTTTTTTATGTCAAAGTAGTGCTTAGTGGTAAAACGGTATGGTAATATAAACCAGATTCATTTGAAGACTTTGAAATGTAGAATAAGTTGGCTACATTCCCTCCATAGTTTTTCTAATCTATTTTCTACTCTCTGTCATTACTCTCCTCCCCTGTTTATTAATACACTTCCCAAAATAAACAAACAAACAAAAAATAAACATTATTTTCTTTTTGTAGGATTGTGGATTTACAGATATAGAACAAGAAAATATGTCACAGATTATCTAGCTCAGTACTTTCATTTGCAAATGAAGAAGCTATGACTTAAAGAAAATATTGACTTGCTAAAGTTTACATAAGTGAAAGAGCTTAAATTTGAACCCAGGTCATTGGGCTCTAAAATCAATACTCTTTCCATTCAATCTATTTACATATATTACATATATTTATCTCTGTAGATAGTGTCCTCAAAGTAAAATGAATAAAATGGGTTCATATGAGTCCCTGACTAATTTGATAAGTATTCCAATTAACTTGATAATGTCAAATGGTATAGATATTAGTTTGTTTGAAGATCAGCTTGTCATGGTGAAATACATGTCTTCTGATATCTTGTTGCCAGGACAAAGAGGATTCCTCTGACACACAGTTACACAGTCAGGGAATGAATATATTTATTCTCATCTGAAGAGTTCCCTTTTCTTTTTCAGTTATCTATAAAAACTGACTCTGAAATTGCAACTTTTTTACCACAAACTTTTCTTTCCATTGCTGTTAATCTCCACCATCTCTCTTCTCCTTTCAGACCAGAATGGAACAAAAAATGTACAGGTGCAGAAAGTTGGGGGGAAGAGGGAGAAGGAGATGTCAGAGAAAAAAATTATATATTTCTCTTTCCGTATCCTAATAAGAAAAACAAATGGCAATTTGTGAGAGAAAAACATGGCAGGCCTCAAATGGAGAATTCCTGGAATTCTGGTTACTGATCTCATTCTGAGACTTTGTTGATTCTCCTTCTCTGAGAACAGATATAAGGCAACAGTTCCTAAGACAATATTCAGATCCCTGAAGTGTTCTTCCTGGTGATCAAATACCAAAATTGAAGTTCCTCAGTTTGAGAATTCAAGTTCTGGAATTTTTAGAGGAAGATTTACACAAGTGAGATCTTTTGAGAAGAATGAAGAATTCTATGTGGTCTCTAGAAGTGGGATAATAATAGTGTTATTGTTAGCCCTATTAATTATCTCTACCAGTGATAAGGACCTTATAAAAATTATCCAGTCCTTATAATATAAAATTTGATAGTGACTTCTCACATTTATCGGTGAGTTCCTTAATCAATACTACTTGCAAATGGAACTCCTTGAAGAAACTGTTTTGTTATGGTCTTTATACTCCTAATGGCAAGTACAATGCTTGAAAAAAATGATGAATACTTTTTGAATTTTGAATTAGAAGCCCTATAGCCTGGATGAAAATTTAAAATAACAACTATGAAATATTAAAAACAATTCTTCAGGGTCCAAGATGGCATAAAGAAACTAAAAAATTGCCTGAACACTCCTGTTTCCCTCAAAAACAATGCTAAATCAATCCTTTAAATACATTTTGAAGTGACAGAATTCACAAAGACAGTGAAGCAACTTTCCAGATTAAGACAATTTAGAAAAACTTCAGGAAAGGTCTATCCTACTTTGGATAAAAGCAGAACACAGTCCAGAGCAGGCATGTTGTGGATTGGCCAAAGCACAGGCCAGCAGTGGAGGCTCAGAAGGAAAGGTGTAATATTTCTAACCCCAGTGAAGAAATTTGCTTTAAATTTTTTCTCTCTCTTCCTCCAAACCCTTCCCTTGAACACTTGCATAATAGGCAGGCTGACCAGAATAGGATAGTCAGCAGTACCTCTGGTCCCCATGAAGGAAGTCAGTGAAAGACCCTTGTCCCTTGCAAAAGAAATTTGGGACAGTCTCCCCTGTGCCCTAGGAGAAGAGCTCAACTTTAAAAAAACAAATGAAGAAAAAACCAAAAAGGGCCCTGACCATAGAAAGCTACTATGGCAACAAGGAAGGTCAGAACAGAAAATCAGAAAAGAACAGGAATGGCAAAATAACTACATCTGAAGCCTCAAAGGATGATCTGAATTGGGCTCAAGCTTAAAAGGTTCTCTTGGAAGAGTTCAAAAAGGATCATAAAATCAAGTAAGAGATGTAGAGGAAAAAGTGAAAAAAATATTGAGAGTTATCAAGAAAAATTAAGGGGGAAAAGAGTCAACAAATTGGAAAAGAAAGCACAAAGACTGATTGAAGAAACATGATCCGTATGAGCAAGTTTCACAATATAATAAGGAATTTCTATAGAAAACAATTTTAAAACAGTAAGCAGGGGGAAGGGAATAGCATTTATAAAGTGTCCACTATGTGCCAGACAATGTTATAAGTTTTTTTTAGGGGGGCAGGTGGGAAGGATATTACTTCATTTTATTCTTATCATCCACAATTGAGGAAATTGAGTCTGACAGAAATTAAACTACTTTCTTTGGGTCACACAATTAAAAACTATCTGAAGCTGGAAATGAATTAATGTTTTCCTGATGCTAAGTTCATCACTCTAATGACAACTGCCTGATTACTTTATGACTTCAATCTTTAAGATTTAAAGAAAAAATTGAGGAAGACCTAATTTCTTCAGTAAAGTTTTAAGACATCATAGGAAGGAAGACAAGAGATAGATGGAATGCACATCAAGGAGAAACTCCTAAATCAGTGAGATGAATGAGATCTTACATCTGTTTGAGAATTTGTGTCATTAGCATTTAGGACACCATCTGGCACACAGCCAGCCTTTAATAGATGCTTGGAAGTTACTGAATGATTAATGAGTTTGTCAATCCTGAAAATCATAAAATCCCTTCTTTGACATGTTTAATACTAGGCTCATAAGGGAGGTATCTGAAAAAAGTAACAAGCAGAAACCTCAAGGGAGGGATTGTGGGGTATCCCTTTTCCCCCTCATTCCTTATCATACCAGGCTTAGATTGAATGGCCCCAAACTAGGGAAGGCAGTGATGCCCTCTCATTGGGGCCTGCACTGATACTTGAAAATAATGTCTGGGGAAGTCAGGGAAGGCCTACGGCAAAGAATATCACCAAGGATCTTTAAGTAAATTTAGGTCATGGAGATTTAGCAGATTTCTTGCAAGAAGCAATTCATGCTAAAATCTCATGGTACTCCTGGATTTAATTTCAGGGCATTTGAGGAAATTCCGGGACAGGAACCCATTTACATGGATCTGTTTTTCCAATTCTGAAAGCACAGACAAGATTGTGCTTATGGCACAAAGACAGGACAGAAGTGAGAGAACACAAAGCAGAATCAAGGGATGTGAGTAAGTTATAGATAACAGAATTTTGTACATTTAGTTCTGAAAGGATCTTCAAGACCATCAATTCTAATACACTCCCTCTTTTTACAGATGAGAAAACTGAGGCATTGAGAAATTTTTAATTAATTTAACTAAATTAATTAATTAAAAAAATTCCATTTATAGTCATGCAAATAGTATATGAGGCAAGTTTACAACTCACCTCAAATTAATGCCAAATGTAAAGTATTAACCAATGCAATATGATTCTTACTATTGGAGTAAAAAGACTCGGCCTAAAAAATTAAAGATTTCCCAGATAAAGATAAAGTATGTATATGTGTATATGTGTGAGGTGTGTGTATGTTTTCTACCAGAAGTTCATTAAATATTTATTCAACAAACATTTATTAGATATCTACTTTGTGCAAAGTGTCAGTCAACCAATAAACATTGATTAAGTACTTACTATTTGTCAGGCAATGCACTATGCACAGAGAAAACCAAATTTTAAAAAAAACACACACAAAAACCTCTGCTCTTAAAAGACTCATTTTAATGAGAGAGAAAACATGAAAACAAAGTGTATGCAAATAAAATATATACAAGATAAATCAGAGAGAATAGAGAAGACACTAGAATTAAGGGAGATCACTAAAAACCTTTTTTTTAGGAGGTGAGATTTTAGCTGAGCCTTAAAAGAATACAGAAAATCCAGGACCCCAGTATGGGAAAGGAGAAAATTTCAGGTATGGTGACAGCCAGTGAAAGAACTTGATATAATACTAAATTTAGAGAAATATCTAGCTTCAAATACTGATTCTATTTAACTGTGGAACCCTAAACAAGTTGGTAGACTTTTATTCCTGAGAGAACTATGAAGGATTTATCTATTAAATCATATGATATGCTATTGACATGTGGCTTGGTGGAAGAAGTTCCTACTCCACGAGTTCTATAACAAACAGAACAGATTTGTATGTGCAAAGCACTATTGTGTGTATGTATGCACTCATATATGTACACAGGAGTTTTTCTAATCTTTTAGGATGTAAAAATATATGTGAAGAGATGACACATATCCAACCCCCCCAATACAGTATGAAATAGAACAGAATAAATTCAAATTTTATAAGAATCACAAAATTTTATGAGAATTCAGAATAAAAGAACATTATTTGCCATTGGGACATGAAGAAACATTTAAGCTTTCATTTTCTATAAGATTCGCTACTATTTGTGGCATAAGCAGGATAAGTAGATAAGAAGGAAACACAGTCTATTTTTGATCAATACTATCTCCGTTAATGAAGTAAGAAAAAAAAATCACACGTGTGTTCAAACAAATCTTAAGTTTTCATACAGAGGAAAAATAAGCCCTTAAACGCAATAGTCCAGTATACATTAAATTAATAGGGTATTTTTATGGGACAAGGTGGAGTTGATAGGCCAGAAAGAATTAAAGAAATCTTTTAATGATCACCTTCAGCGTTATTGGAATAATACTTACCTATCTACAAAGGTAGAAAAAGAGAATTTAGGCATATGTCATCCTCTAGTGGATTAGTATGCTTTTGGAGTAATCAAATTACAGCAAGAAAGCATACCAAAGGAAAACTCCATTTTTCACCTTCTTAGAGAAGAAGGCCAATAACTGTTTTCATTCCTAGGGATTTAAAGGTCTCAGGTGTTCATTATAGCTAGAGCTGATATACCTGATGAAAAAAATATATTTCTTCTTCTTTTATTTTTTTTTCCAGGAATTCTTGTTCCTGGTCTTTGTACAAAGACCAAATAGAGAAGTTTTATCTTTTCTTTAGAGATCTGCTTCTTGCATAGTACAATGCACCATTTACAGGAGCTTAAAGAGATTTTCTGAGGTAAATAATAGAATTTTCCAGTGCCAAGATAATGTTTACTAAGGACAACATATAGAGATTTTTTTTTTTTTTGAGAGTAAGTGATATCAGTACTATACCACTGCACAAGAGATAGTCTAGGGAGGAGGATTTGCAAATCTCATTTCTGTAGGCAAACATAGCGAAACTCTCAGATACTTCTCCTGAAACAAGAGAGGATAATAATTAAATTTGTTTTCAGGGATACACAAGATCAAGGATTAGTCAACATAGAAAACAGAAAAATAAAGGAAGTACCAAACTTTAGTTTAATCTGCCTTTTAGTTTGTTTTAATTCTTCTAACCATTAAAAAAAAAAAAAGCCTGAAGAATCTTAGTAGAATTCAAGGTCAATATGAATATAGTTTGACTATCAATATGCTAATTTGATATTTATTTGCATTTAGGAAAAAAAAATAAAAAATAATCTTTACAATGAGTGAGGGTGCTAATCCTTTCAACTGTGCCCTTATCAAAACATATCCTAAGCATTCTTTAAGTTTTTTGTTGTCATGCTTTTGACAAAAAATTATATTAAGATAATGGTAGCTAAAGATATTGAAATAACTGAAAACGTTGTCATACAAGAAATGTTTGAAGGATCTAGAAAAGTTAGAGAAGAGAAGTCTTGGGGACTGGGGCCTAAAATCTCTCCTGAAGAAGTTTTTTTTTTTTTTTTTTTTTTTTTTTTACTTTTTTTGTTTTTAAGAGGAATTATATTTATTCTAATCTTTTGTTTTCCCTGATTCAAGTGGCCCCCATTCTAGATTCTAGTCTCTTTGCCAGGCAGAATTCTGTGCTTTGTCCACACTTTTATCTGGGCCACAGTCTTGGTTGACTCATTGTGGAAATGAGGAAATGAGGAAAAACACCAGCACATCAGAACTGGTTGCAATAGTGGAATGGGTTCCTTTCTCACAGTTCCACGATAGGAAAGAATTCTTGTGGTCACTCAGACAAGAGTTCTGGCCAGGAGAGAAATAAATACACTTCTTCAGTGGAAGAACTGAAAACTTACAGATCCCTTCAAGTATCTCTGAAAACAACTGAACAAAATGCCTAAATTTGATAACAATTCACTTTCTTTCTTGGAAGTAGAGTCCTATTTTAACAAAGAGCAAAAAGTCAAGTAATAAACTGGGAAAATGAAAAAGAAATAGAAAAAAAATTCTGACCATAGAAAGTTACAAGGAAGATGAAAATACACACTAGAAAAAGACAAATTCAAATGTCCTATATCCAAAGTCTCCAAGAAAAAAATAAAAATTAGTCTCAAGCCAGAGAAGAGCTCAGAAAGGATTTTAAAAACCAAGTAAGAGGGATAGGAAAATTTGGTAAGAAAAATAAAAGTGTTGTAAGAAAATTATGAAAAAGAAGTCAACATCCTGGTAAAAGGAGACACAAAAAATTTACTGGAAAAAAAATACTTTAAAAAGTAGAATTAGCCAAATGGAAAAGGAGATACAAAATCCCACTGAAGAAAAATAATTCTTAAAAAATGGAATTGAGTTAATGGAAGCTAATAACTTTATGAAAAGTCAAGGGAAAAAAAAACCCAAAAGAATGAAAAAAAGAAAAAACAAAAAGAAACCAAAAATAAACAAACAAACAAAAAAAAAGAATGAAAAAAGTAGAAGACAATGTAGAGTATCTTATTGAATTTCTTTCCTCTCATATAGTTATTGGTGTTTTACTAATTAACTCACTTGGGGTTTCTGAATCATATACATACAGAAAGAGAAAGAAACAAAGACAGTGAAAGAAACAGAATACACATAGAGAAAGTGCAGCCTTTTGATTTTAGAGGTAAGTAAACTGAGCACCAAGGTCATAATCATGAGAAGAAAGATTTGAGACTAGCTCCCAGAAAGCTTAATAAATCTTTACTGAACTAACTAGGGGCAAGAAACACATTTATTGAATCAATGATTGAAAAGTCCTACACTTAGTCTAATTCACAGATTAAAGGCAAGACATTACAGATTACTTCCCTGTTTTATAAATATTTTACAAATGTAATTCCAGTCAATGTAGATAGAAAAACTGAATCATAAAGATGCTAAATGATCTAGTCACATGAGTTCTAGGAAGCAGAGATAAAATTTGAATTCAGGTCCTTAACTTCAAGTTCACTGTTTTATTTTTTCCCCCACTATGGCATCTTATTCATCTTTAATACAATTCACCAAATTCTTTCTATGATTTAGGTTAAATTACTCGTCACAAGATGCTGATTGGTGTAAAATTTTGGCAATACAACAGAGAGAATGATTTTCCATACTATCCCTCTTCCCTATTTTCTCCCCCAGGGTTCACAAATTATGGCCCATAGGCTATACTTTGCTAACCACTGTTCTAGAGCATCATCAGTGAATGGACATCATCAATTTCAAATGAATGATATATATTTCTATATCCAAAGTTAAAAGAACTGAAATAGAGAAAGAGCTATTTTTTTCCCCTGCCCTTTGTCCAAAGACCTTCTATTGTCAGGAATTCATTTTCAGCCAGTTGTTTTATCTTCAGATGCTGCCCATAAAGGAATAACTTGAATTTCAGAGAAAGAAAAAAAAATAATAGAATCATAAAACTTAATATAAAAGAACTTCAAAAAATCATGTAGTCCAGCACCCTGCCTCTGGGCAGGACAATAGTTATACCATCAAAGACAAGTTGTTTTTTATCCCATTTCTAGTTTTGTAGGGATGAGGACCCCTCAGTCTTTCATAGTAGTCTTCAGCATTTTATTATCAAAGATTGAAAAATAATAGTTCTTCCAAATACTGTCAACTCCCTTGTAACAGTTTAAATCTACTTCTTCTTGATAGGCCTTCTATAGAAATGGTAGACTTGAAGAAGTTGTTGAAACATTCCCAAATAGCAATGAAATTGTATATACCAATGTGCCACTTATTGGTAATTTACTTTAACAATTTCATAGTTATTTTATGCACTGCTTTATGAGTCATGATTATTCCAAGCTACAGATCAGGCTTGGACTATACTTTCTTTTAGCCAGGCATTAAAGGGAGTGTATAATGAACTTTTTTATGTTACTAGCTCACATGTAAGTTCAGAACTACTAACATAGAAAGAGCCTTTAAAAATTAGTTATTAAAGGTACTTGAACAAAAAGCCAGTGGATTATTAAAGATTATTAGGAAACTGTTTGATAAAGCACTTTCAGTGATTATCCCCTTAAGGTTGGCTTAAAAGGAAAATTCAAGAATTCACCTAATACTTTTTTATCCTTTCTGTATTAAAGAGTTTAAATTGGTAGCACAACACAGTTCTTCAAGATTCTTAGAAACTAATGAGTAGGTATAAACAATTGAAAATTTAGGGCATAGATTCTATAATAATATGCCAATTATCTGAAGGCCATTTATAAAGACTTTGCAGCAGCTCAGTACCCAGAAAAGGAATGAAAATGGTAAAAAGACAAACGAACTATGAATATGGAATTAATAAAGTTTATGCAATAAAACTCATGTATTTACCTCATGTGATTCAGCTTAGATGTAATTTTATTTTATTTTTACTTTTATTTTATAGACAATGCTAATGAACTTATTCATTTAGTTTCTCAACCACATTAAAACTGGAGAAGAAGAAAAAAAAAATAGAATTGTTCCAAGAGCAGCAAAAATTCCACTAATAGAAATGGGACACATAAATAATACTAGATATACATAATATGCACACATATACATATATGTACATACACACACACACACACACACACACACACACACACACACACATATATATATATATATGTTCTAATATAGTCTAATAAAATCATCCCAATATCTGGAAGTTCACAGTGGTTTCTTCTTTCTTCACTGTCAGGGAATTTGAATGCACATTCAAGTCTAAACCAATGGCTACTAAGATTTTTTCAATATTAGTGTTTTAATTGGAAACAGAGAATATATGATGATGTTCTGAATTTAATCAAGGGCCCCTTCCATAACGCATTTCATAAAGCAGACACATGGTTTAGAACGAAGAAGTCTGTATTGCATGTTCTAAAAACTGGGTATTCATCATCCAGTTCCTGGATTTCATATATCTTTGCATGTATTATCCATCCATCTAACTATATAATCTATCTCTATCTATGCTTGCATATATAAAGCTTTGTGCATACATGTATCATTATTAGAAGTATTATTATTCTATAGCATGGACAAAATAGTATTTCTCATAATCAAATTTTCCATATAGTCAAAGCTTACCTTTGTTATTCCACAATAAGATAATATTTTGGTGATGATTTTTTTTCATAATTTTATAGCACATGGATTAATTTTTCCTCAGGGCAATGGATCCTAGAGTATTGGTAGAAAAAATGATATCTTTATATAGTTACCTGTTAGAGTTGAAAAATGAGTGTGTTTTAGTAAAGTCAAGTGTAGTTAGAAAGGAAACAGTTTCAAACTCATGAACTGTTGTATGAAAATACCTGTATGACTACATGCATGATTATTGGTTAGAGACATTAATGTCTAGAAGGTAAAGGCTGAATTATTAGAGACAACATTTATAAGGACTAAGGCTACTGTCAGAGAGTGCTCTTTGGTAGCTGAGAAAAATAGTTTTTTTAGCTTTGCAAGTGACTATACAAAATACATTTTTTCCTACCTTTTGGCTCCTTTATATTCCTAATGCTGGAAAGAAAAACAATTTTATCTTTTTTTGGTAAACATTTAGAATGTAAAACAATATAAAAAATGAGAAAACTGGTAGAATAAATTTTAGGTGTATATAAATATTTATTTTCCTTCTATTTCTTTAATTGACTAAATAAAAAAAAAGTTTTTTAGAAATATTTGTAGGATACATCTTGACAAATATGGGTCAATAAATATAACACACATAAAATATAGTAAACAAACCTAGTATTGTAAGAATATTTGAATAATGTTCCCCCCAAAAAAGTATTTTATAATTGTAAATCTATAATCTGTATCAGATTGCTTGCTGTCTCAGAAAGAAGAACAGGAAGGAAGAAAAGGAGGAAAAAAATTTGGAATGCAAAATATTACAAAAGTAAATGTAGAAAACTATTTTTATGTGTAATTAGGAAAATTTTTAAAAGATATATTTTAAAATAATCAACAAGCAGTAGATTTCTGGGAGATGGTATAGGTCAGTAAATTTCAAACTCTCCAGATTTCCCTCACAGAGAACCTTTACACCTCAGGACAATCATAAACAGGTGACAACACAAAAATACTTGGAACATAGCAAGGTTTTCCTGGTACATCTCAGGAAGGTCTGAGGAAAGACACCAGTCTAAGGGTTAACCAATGTGAAGTGCACACATCTCCAGGCTAGCTCTGTACAAAGAAAAATGGAGAACCCCTGGGGTGAGCTGAGTATGGCTGGAGTCTCAGCAGGAATCACAGAAACTTTCACCATCTGGAATGCATGCAGAGTCAGGCATCTAAGTCAGGGAAGACTGAAGGAACCTCTGTTGATTAGGAACATCAGGTCCAGGTGTGCAGCAGGGATGTGGTCCTGGGTACAAAGGAACCAGCACACCAGGAGTGCAAAAGTGCTAGGGCAGGGATGCTGCTGGCTGTGGAAACTTGCAGGAGAAGGGAGCTTTTGGTTTGGGATTCCAGGTCACAGGAGAGAGCTGAAGTGAAACTAGAGGCACCATCCCCTCCACCCCACAATTAGAGATGCTTACACTAATACTTCTCATTAAAAAATAAAATCAACTGAGAAAGAAGAAACAACTCAACCATAAAAAGTTACCATAGGAACGGAGAAGTTAAAAAATGCTTCTTCTACTCCAAAGACTACTATTATGTGCCTTGGGTAGGGGAAGGTTGAATAATAGGCAAGTTAAGAAGCAAAATGAAAGCTGAGAGTTAGCAGGGATAGGAAAGATGTGTGTGTGTGTGTGTGTGTATGTGTATAGAAAGGCAGCTCTGTGTGTGTGTGTATGTATATCTATATACGTATACATAAATAAATCTTTGCTTAACTTGGGGAAATGGGGGGCATGAAAGGGATAAAATAATAAAGTAAAAAAGTTGTATAGCAGAGATTAAAAGAAAAATGTGTAAGGGAGTGAAGAAAATATGGATACTCATGAATATAATTTCTTTTACTATTAGATATACTTTCTTGAACTGGCAACTTATTATTATGTACTTTGAACTATCCCTGATGTTTTGCTGGACAAATAATGTTTTGTTTTGTTTAGTATTGCTTTTCTGTTTTTTTTTTTTAATTCTCTTTTTTAATAAAATACGATTTTTAATAAAAGTTTTCTTTAATTAAAAAAATCAACAAGTATTCAGCAAAAGCTTTAAGTCCTGATTATTATTCTTTTTTCCAGTTAAACCAATTTTTAAACTAAACCTGCTGGAATATTCAATATCCTAATTCGTGGAATTAGGATACATGGATGTGAAGTACCTTCTTTGAAGAAGGTATATCAAAAACAAACAGACATATAAATAAGCACTCTTATTTGTACTGATTAGTGTATGTTGGAGGAAAAGATTATTTAAAATAACACTAACTCATGCTTATGTGATACTTTCTATTCTTATTGCAGCAATCTGATGATTACAAGCACAGTAGTATAATCTCATTTACACTGAGGAACCTAAGTGGAATATTGCAAGTTATCTTTTACAGGGGAGGGGAAGATGGAGAAGTGAGGGTGAGTGAAGAAGGTTACTCTTATCAGACTTGCTTCAAAGAGGTAATAACCTACATACTCAATATAAGGGTATAGAAATCTCTTACCCTGCAGGAAAAATAAGACAATGGGATATGGAAAAAGAGAGGAGATTGATAAAAAAGAGAGAGTATGTTGAGAGAGAGAGTGGTCAGTACCAAAACACTTTTGAGGAAGGACAGGGTGAAAGCAGAGAGAGAGAATAAATGAGGAGGGTGGAGATAGCAATAGTAATAGTAAAAAGAATTTCAAACAAGTTTCTCTAATGTGGTCTCATTTCTCAAACATAGAGAGAACTGAGTAAAAATAAATAAGAGCCATGCCTCAACTGACAAATGATCAAAAGATATGATCTGTGCCCAAAGAATTATAGATTCATGCATATTCTTTGACCTAACAATATCACTACTAGACATGAATAGCAAAAGAGATTAAAAAAAAAAAGAAAAATGACCTATATGTACAAAAATATTCATACTAGCTCTATTCTCAGAGCAAAAAAGTTGGAAATTGAGGGGCTGCTCATCAATTAGGGAATGGCTTAATAAACTGTAATATGTGTTTGTGATGGAATATTAATTATTCAATGAGAAATGATGAGCAGGATGCTCTCAGGAAAAAAAAAAAACAAAACTGGGAAATCCTTCATGAACTCAAGCAAAATATCAGCAATGTTGTTGGATTACTAGCTGTAAATGACTTTGCTATTTTCAGTAGTACAATCATCCATGACTACTCTGAAAGACTTATGATGAAAAATACTATCCATTCCCATACAAAGAAATGATTGTGTCTGAATACAGATTGAAGTATTCTCTCTCTCTCTCTCTCTCTTTTTCTCTCTCAAATTAATCAAATTGATTTTGAGAATTTTTATTTTCTTTAGGGTAAGAGATCTGTGTTTTCTTTCATAGCTTGACTTTTATGGAAATGTTTTGCATTTCTTAAGTTTGTTTCTTAAAAATGTTTCTTAATTTTGGGTGAGGATAAGGGAGAGAATCTAAAATTTAAACATTTCACAAACAAATGAAAAACATTTTGAAGGTACCAAGAGAAAATATTAAATAAATAAATCAAATACCAGTAAAATAAACATAATAAAATAAGAAAATGAGGAACCTAAATCTTAAAGAGTAATATGCTGATTCCAAGTCCATTTCTTTTTTTCCTCCTTGCAAAACTGATCTATACCCTGAAAGAAAATGAAAATATAAGCATTATGTCACACCTGGGATTCTTCATTTCTGCTAAGAAATAGGGTTGTCCCTTCCACTTTTCTAGGCCATTACTTTCATTCTGTCAATACTCTCCTCCCTTTACCATTTTGAAACTTTGATGAACCAGGGAGCTTAGCTTCTTTTCTAAAGTTTGTTGCCTTCTTATCCCTTCTCTGATTTTTTTTTTTTCTGTCAAGCACCAGCTTTAGCTTCCCCGCCTCTCCCAGTTCATTTCCTACCATGGAGAATTTATTAGGTTTCCCACTTGTTTCTGACCATCTATTTGTAGCTCAGTATAGAAGAATTCTGGGATGATGAATGAAATTCTGTGTTATCTCTTGGCTTCCCATTTCATTTGGGGAATGGAGTGGCTTTCTCAATGTTTTATAAGAAATTATAAGAATCCTCAACTAAACAAGGGCGAGTGGTCTACTCAATGTATTCTAAAATGAGTGACTCTGCTCTTTTAACTTTTTCTACCTTTCCATCAACATGACATGTTCAGGTCTCTGAGAATCTCCTCTTGGGATTCTCATGAGGAATGGGAGATGAAGTACTATTTCCCTCACTACAAAAGCATAATGGCTTCAAACACAAGTAAGAGAGCAAGAAAGAAGATAAGCCTCCCACTTTTAGACTCTTAACTACCTTATCTGCTTTGTGATTCTTTCCAGAATATAGCAATCTCAAAAGTCATCCTAAAATGGATATTTCTAGGCTTGGAGAGTACCTTATGAAATAAAGAAAAATAACATCTCGTGGTAGCCTCCATCAAAAATGGTAGCAATTAAAGTTTCCACATTGAAGACAATGGCTGATTATAGCATGGCTTGACTAGAGGCCAAACAAGGAAGGAGTAATTTGAACAGTGCAGGATCAACATGAAAGTGAAATGATGATTCACAAGTCTCAAAAATCTTTATTGTAGGATACTTTAATATATCAACCTTCTGAGAGAATATATATATATATATATTTTTTTTTCCCCCCTGAGGCGATTGGAGTTAAGTGACTTACCCAGAGTCCCACAGCTAAGAAGTGTTAAGTGTCTGAGGTCAAATTTGAATTCAGATCCTCCTGATTTCAGGGCTTGGTACTCTATCCACTGCACCACCTAGCTGCCTCATGTTTTTTTTTTTTTTTTTTATGCATCATCATTTGCTGCTTATTAAGTCTTTGAATTTTTGACTTAATATATATGTCACTATGTTTTAAGAATTTTTTTATGAAAAATATATTGTGAGGAAGATAAAGAAACTGGAGCTAGAGCTAGAAGTGTATATTCCCTTATCCAAAGAGAAGGGAAAACCTAGGGTACTTTTCTGGGATTGAGAATTTATACCAAAGAGAGATTGGGAACAAAAAAAGATGTTTGAGGGATCATTTACTGCATAAAGAGAAGGCAAGAGATTTAGCCCTACTGGCCCAATGCAACAGAAGTGGTAACTTTATTGTTACAGATTCATAATTGTAGACTCATATACTTCATAGCAGTATGTAAATCACTAGCAAGGCACTTATTAGCTGCTCTCAGAAGCTTACTGGCATCCTGAAGTGATGGGAAGACTTTGTATAGAATAATCAGTATCTCAGTGTTAAATATTAATTCACCAATGGAATAGCAAAATGGAAAATAACAATTTATAATTTTTCCAACTCCATCTCAATTCCTCATAAACAATTAATGAAACAAAGACCACAACCCTAAGGCAGCAAAAGGGAAATTCATGTTTCGTAAGCAAAATGGAAGAAGAAAATTAATGTCACTTTTCATGATAAACATGTTAAAAACTTATCAGAAATACTTTTTGATAAAATTCCCACTTTGTAGGATAGCAATATTGGAACATAGGCACATGCCATTAATTGTACTGAAAGTAACATATTAGTTTATCTCTGGATTTTGCCTATGAATAGGAAAAAAAAAACAATTCTCTATGTCCAACATTCATGTGAACTCATCCAATAATATGTCAACAAATAACCATCAAAAAAATTGCTGAGTATAAATAGAAAACAAGAACTGAGGGGTTGATTCTATTGATAAAAAATGAGGTTATTATAGAAATTGCAGTAAGTTCCTCCTTATGAATTCCAGAGCTATAGATCTGAAAATGATAGAAACCATGCAATACATCACTGAATGCACAAAAATGTATTTCCTACTAAATGCTTGGAAAGACAACAATTAAGCATCCAGAATTATATACTAGAAGTTCAGTATTCTTCATGAACCAAAGGGTGACAAATCCTCATAGTACAAATAAAACACATAAATATCCTTGAAAATTCAACAGACAAACATATTGGAAGTCCATAATTGCTGGAATGCAATATTGACTCATGCAAATTTAAGAACAACATAGTTTTTACTTTTAAGAGTAACTTTTAAGAGTACTTAGAATAATTGAAAAAAATCTTTTAAATTATAGATCCCTAACAAAATACATCAGAATCACATGGGAATAGGTACATACCACTCTCATAATCCTTTTTTTTACTGAGGTTGTCTGAAAATGTTTCAGTGAGTTCAGAGAGGCTAAATTTACTTTCTAATACATTCATTGTGAAAACAATCATTGTTTCTACTTGTTCAATAATTTCTTGAACATGAAACATTAAAAAAATCATTATTATTTGGTTTTGAATACCTAATATTTTGTTCAACTTCAAGAATTTAGATGCTAGACATGATAATAATAAACATGTAGATAAAAAGAAACTATTACTGATGTTATTATATCATTTTAGTGTTTGATCCTTACAACAGACCTATGAGGTAATGCCATATACATTATTACTCACTATGTCCTAATATAAATTTTAGAGTCTTAGGAAGGGAAAATGAATTGTTCCTACTTAAAAACATGGTAAGTATCAGAGCTACTCCCTGAAACAAAGATGCTTAAACTGTGGATCACAACTCCAAGTTGGGTCATGTAACTGACTGTAGGGGTCACTAAAACTTTGACAACAATAAAAGGTTTTAAACTCAACTACCAAAAATCAACTTAAAATTAAATGTCTAATGAATCCGAGGTTTTTTAGAAGTGCTTGCCCATGTTGCACTGTGCAACTTCATTGCAGCCTTAATTCTGAACATACAACATGTACACTTTGCCCTGTATATCCATATGTGCTACCAGGTACATTGGTTCAGATTTAACATGAGGTCATGTAAAAATTTCTTGTTTGAAAAGGAGTCAGAAGTGAAAAAAAAAAACATTTAGGAAACTCTGTTCTAAATTAGTATACAATTTCACCTATAGTACATTATTGCTTTAATTTTTCAACATCCTCTTCAACATTCGTTTTTTTTTTTTCTATCATATTCGTCAATCTGAAAGGCATGAGGTAGTTGCTCAGAATTTTTTTTTATTAGCATTTCTCTTATCAATAATGATTGAAAGCATTTTTATGTGCCTATAGATAGGTTTGATTACTTTGTCTGAAAACTACCTGTATATATGTTTTGATATTTTCTCAATTGAGGAATGGCTCTTCTTTCTATTAATTTGACTCAATTTTTCTATCTATTTGATAAATGAAGTATTTATCAAACAAACTCATTGTAATTTTATTTTACAGTTTTGATTTCTATGCATTCCCCTTCATTTATTTCTCCACTTTTTAAACTTAGTCTTTTACCCTATCCATTCTCAAAAATATTTTGTTTCTTTTACCTGCCTTCAGTTGTCCTGGTATTGTCTCCCTTACCCCACTCTCTTATTCCCTTTCCTTCCTACTTTCCTGAATGCTAAGATAAATTTCTATACTCAACTGAATATGTATATTATTCCTTCTCTGAGATAATTCCAATGAGAGTAAAGTTCATAGGCTCTTCTTCCTAGAAGCAACAAGTCGAGATTTCAGTGGAGTTATGCCAGAAGCCCTCTCTCCGAGGCGAGGCAAGAGAGAATACATTTTTCCACTTGGCTGGCTGGTGGCGGACGAAGTTCATTTCACTGGAATGACATGAAGAGTTGGAGCTGGCTGGAGGCTGAAGAAAGCAGAGGCAGAGGCTGAAGGACCAGACCTTTGGATTTGGCAACATTCGGAGAGAGCTCTTGGAACCAAGCAGAGAGATAGGCCTCTAAGCTAACCGGGCTATACTGGAGATAATAAAAGATCTGAACTTTTATCACCAGGCTGTGTTTTGAGAAGAACTAGATCACAACCTTCTCCTCCACTGTAAAATCCATTTCAGGGATCTTTTATGTCACATAATTTATCTCATTCTCCCTCCCCCATTTCCTTTCTCTCAATACATTTTTCCATATCCCTTAATTTAATTTATTTTTTTAGATAAATCACAATCAATTCACACCTTTGCTTTCTCTCTATGTTTATTCCTAACTACTCTAATAGTGAGAAAGTTGTTAAGAATTATAATATAATTTTCCCATATAGGAATAAAAATAGTTTAATTTTACCAAATACCTTACTATTTCTCTTTCTTGTTTATCTTTTTTTGGGGGAGGGGGCGCTTCTTTTGTATCCTGTATTTGAAAGTCAAAATTTCTATTCAGCTCTGGTCTTTTCATCAGAAATATATGAAACTCTTCTATTGTATTGAATATCAATTTTTTCCCGAAGGATTATATTTCATTTTGCTGGATAGTAATTCTTGGTTGTAATCCTAGCACCTCTGCTCTTTTGAATATTATATTCAAACTCAGTCCTTTAATGTAGAAGCTGGTAAATTTTTTGTCATTCTGAGTATGATTATATGATATTTAAGTTGGTTTTTTTTGGCTGGTTGCAGTATTTTCTCTTTGATCTGTAAGTCTGGAATTTGGCTATAATATCCATTTTCATTTGAGCACCTCTTTCAGGAGATTTTTGATGGTTTCTTTCCATTTCTATTTTACCTTCTTGTTCTAGAATATTAGGGCAGTTTTCCTTGATAATTTCTTGAAAGAAGATATGTAGCCTTTTTTTTTTAAATTTTGATCAGCTTTCAGGTACTCCAATATATTTTTTAAATTAAAGCTTTTTATTTTCAAAACATATACATAGATAATTTTCAACAATCCTTTGTGCTCTAAATTTTTCCTCTTTCCCCCCAAACCCCTCCCCTAGAGTCAAATAATCTAATATAGATTAAACATAGGCAATTCTCTATATATTTCCACAATTATGCTGCACAAGAAAAATCAGATCAAAAAGGAACAAAATGAAAAAGAAAACAAAATGCAAGCAGGCAATAAAAAGGGAAAATACTATGTTATGATGCATATTCAGTCCCCAAAGTATTCTCTCTGGATGCAGATGGCTCTCTTCATCATAAGACCATTGGAACTGGTCTGAATCCACTTGCTGTTGATAAGGGCCAAATCCATCAGAGTCTGATAACCTTTTTAAATTATCTCTCCTGCATCTATTTTCCAGGTCAGGTGTTTTTTCAGTAAGCTAGTTCCCATTTTTGTCTAATTTTTTTCATTCTTTTGATTTTGTTTGATTATTTCTTATTGCCTCATAAAGCCAGTAACTTCTACTTGCTCAGTTCTAACTTCTAAAGAATTATTTCCTTCACTGTATTTTTGTATATCTTTTCCATTTGGCCAGTTCTGCTTTTCAAAGCATTCTTCTCTTTATTAGATTTTTGTTCCTTTTTTACCATCAGAACTAAACTGGTTTTATAGCATTATTGTCTTCAGCATACATACATGCACACATACACATTCAGTGTTTGTGACTCTTACTAAAATGCTGACTCTGTTTTATGATTTTCTTTCATCATTAGCATTTCTTTCCCCAATTTTTCCTCTACTTCTCTTAGGTGAATTTTAAAATCCCCCATAGCTTGAGGCTAAAACTTTTTTTGAGGCTTTGGATAAAGGAATTTCGACTTTGTGGCTTTCTTCTGAGTTTGTGATTTGATCTTTCTTGTCACCACAATATCTTTTTATAGCAATTTTTTCCCACTGTTATTTGCTCATTTACCAGCCTATTTTTTTTAACTTTTAAATGTATGCTAAAGTGGGACTCTGCTTCCCAAATGAAGGATGTATGGTCCCATAAATAAGATGTGTGTATGTGTGTGTGTGTGTGTGTGTGTAACTGTTTTTAGAGGTAAATCTGGTGACCTGTATATTTGGGGCTCTTCCAAGATAATATAATATAGGAAGAGGTGTGTTTGCTATTCTTCTGTACTGTGCATTGGTTTGTGAGCAACCACAAGCATTCTTCTCATCCCTGGAACTGTGACCAGGGGCCCTACTCCTCTGTGACTATAAGTTCTGATGCACTCGAGTTCCTCTTTGCACTGGAACTAAAACCCAGAACTGTCACCCAGATCCAAGCATAGGCAAAACAACAGAGTCCTGCCCCTGGTGCTAGCAAAGGAACCCTGTCAATCTTTAAATCTTTTGACCTGTTGTCCCATGCATGTTTTTATGCATTCAGTTGGCTATGCTATTATTTTGCAAAATATTTTAAAATTTTCTATGTTGTTGAATATATTTTTGTTTAATAGTGTATTTTACATATCTCCTTAATAGATTAAAAATATTTGAAGTCAAATGTTGAGACTAATTTATAGTTTAGTGTCTGTCATTGTGGTTTCAATGAATAAAGTATATATTAAGTACTTAATAAATGCATCTTTCCCTTTTCTGTGTATATTTTCATTGCTTTCTTTTCTCCAGGTTGAACATTCCCATTTGTTTGAACCAATCCTTGAAGAGCATAATATCCATTCTCCCCCTCCTTTTTTCCCCACTATCTTCAGTGCTTTACTTTAAATATTCAAAGCTTACCAATGCCCTCCTAAAATTTGATTCTCCAAAATGAACACATTTTTTAAATACAGTCTGTTCAGCATAGAATAAAACAAGCCTTATCACATTTTTGATTCTGAATACTTACTTGATGTTTACTATGCAGTTCAATCTCATATTAATTTTGTTTTCTATGTTGTGGGATATTCTGTTATCATGTACTATAGTATTAATGATAAGTATTTTCAAATACACCAGCAAAAACATAATTTCAGGTAGCATGCTAATATTGGTAGATAAAGATGAAAATATAGTCAATTCTAAGAATTTGGCAAGGTTATCTAAGTTAAATCAACATAATCCATGATATTTGGTAACATCAATCCCAAAACAGGAAAAAAGTGAAAATGATGAGAATTATACAGAAAAATATGTATCAGAAAGAAGAAATAAGATAGGTCAATTAGAAACTTCATAATTTCATGTCATGAATACTTTCTTTTAAACAATTGTTAGATAATAGACATAGTAAGTAACAAAGTAATAAAAAAGAAGCTAGATTGCATTTCAATTCATAGTAAAAAGATTTGCCATTTATATAGGGAATTGACCTTGAATTATCTGTAATTCAAGAGTAAAATTATTGACCACAAAAGTGACATAGGAAATGATTATGATAATTTTATAAATAAATGTAATAAGCATAAATAAATAGCTACAAGAAAACTGAAGAATTCCAGAGTGTAACAGTTAGCAAATATATGACTTATTAGCCAAATAAAGAGGAATAGTTGCCGGAGAATTTTAGAATTTAAATTAGAATTTAATTTTATCTTTCAAAATAATGATGGATGATTATGAACAATATTGTATCACAGAGCAAAGAGAAATGATGGAGGGTAAAATCTTTTTTTTTTTTTTAACAAAGCTTAACAAAACATTCAAATAAGAAAAGTTATCCCAAAATCTATTAAAGTAAAATATAAAAGAATAAAGAAAAAAAATGGAAATATTTTGTATAAATAATCTTTCCCTTTAAAGTCATTGAAACCAAAAAATGTGATTCTCAACTCTACAGACCTAATGGCTTTTATAACAGAATTGGAACTAAAAATATATGTATGTTTGCATATCCATAGAAATACATACAGTAACATCTGTACATGTATGTGTATATATACATACATATACATATATATTTATACACACACATACACAACTAGATAGAGCCATGTTTGGAGTCAAAAAGTCTTGTTTTCCTGAATTCAAATTTGACCTTACTAACTTTATGACTCTGGGCAAATGTCTTAAACCTGTTAATCTTAGCTTCCTCATCTGTACACATGAGTTACAAAAAGAAATGCACCACTTCAGTATCTCAGCTAAGCAAACCTCAGAGTGGGTCATGGAGTCAGAAATGATTGAAACAACTAAACAGCAATTAATATGTTATGTATAGTATACATGCATACATATATACATACATTCAATAATATGTACCAATAAATGGGCATATAGAAAAACAGCCAGACTAGACCAAATGCATAAAAAGGAAATATAAGTGCTTTAGCTAACACAATTATGAAGGCACATATTGATTGATCAAAGATTAAAACAAAGTGTCCAAAGGAAAGAAATTTGCCAGAAGAATGCAAAATTTCTCAGAACTTACTAATACTGAAAAAGTTATTTAATAAGCCAATAATTAATTGACTTTTACATCTGCTCTTGCAAGTTGTGCAAAATTTTCCTGACATCTGAATGTACCTGAATTAATTGATTTGAAAATATTAGCAAGACATATGTAGGCTTTTACCAGCAATGCTGAAGAAATTTACTTGTGTGTATATATATATATATATGTATATATATATATATATATATATATATATATATATATATATATATATATAATTTGCTCTGTAATTTTTATCATCTTAGCATAATTGGTTCTCAATTTTTTTTAGAATATATGCTTTTTTTCTCTGTTGCTTCTAAATTCTTTCTTGTTTGTACGTTTGATTTCTTTGTATTCAATAAATGTCTTCTTATAGATATCTTTAATTCTTTTATTGAACTTCTAAACCTTTGTATGACTTATTGGTGTTTCAAATGGCTATTGTTAAAGTGTAGCAACATGAATTTATGCAGAGAGCTGTATGTTGGTTTCTGTAAGTTTATAGAATTTATTCAAATTATTGGATCTCCGTTCTTGTTTATTTACTTGTACTTGTACTTTTTTTTTTTTTTTAAGAATTTTCTTTTTACTGACTGACAGATTTTTTTCCTCGTGATTCATTCATTTCCACTCCTCTCTTTGCTTTACTGTCATTCCTTCTTTTCTTTGCCACATCTCTTTCTGTGGTGGGATAATGTAATAAATCTGTGATTAGGCACAATCTCTTAGTCATATTGCAAAAATGCCCCCTTCCTTTCCACCTTAATAGGAATAGAATTGGCCTTTAATTTGCACAGAAACCACACTTTCTTTCCTTTCTAAACCCCTAGGCTGAATGAATCCATTCATTGGATGATTGTTTGACTGAATAGCTGGTAAGGGTAAATTCTGAAATGTAATACCTAGCCAGATCTAAAGGTACAAAATCTGGTGTCAGGAGAATTGAGTTGAGGAGGACAGAATACATACAATAAAATGTAGGTCAATAATACTGAATTATTTTATTTTGGATATAAAAAAGAATTTGTGGAAAATTATTTTCTCTTCTTTTGCTTGGTATTTGGATGCAATCTTCAACCCAGATTATCTTTTATTTTTGCATTTGGCACCAGTTTTTTCCAACTTACCAGCATCTTTTTTGGTGAATATTTTATCTAGTTTATTAAATGCCACTTCCAGCTGTGTGTCATCTTTATATTTGATAAGAAAGCCATTTTATACATCTCTCCAAATCATTAATTAAAATGTTCAATAGAACATACACATGGATAATCCATTAATAAGTACTTAAATGAATAAATTCATTTATCCCATTCTTAGATTTTCTGAATTTCATATATCCTACTTGTACACCATTCTTCTCCCTGGGAAAAAGGAAGTAATTAAACTCACTCAAGCCCCAGAATTTATAAGCAAAAATATTAAGCATCTTTAGTCTATAAGAAATGAGCATTTTTTTTAATGTAAGTACATTTTATTTAAGCAATGGCATTGATACCATAGACATAATATCACTGACCATTGGACCAACATACATCCAAAAGCATTCAATTCATTTCACTCAATATTTTTTGGTATATAGTTTCTTTTTTATTAAAACTTTTTTCTTCAAAATACATGCATAGATAATTTTTAATATTCATCTTTGCAAAACTTTGTTCTCCAAAATTTTTCCTCCCTTTCCTGCCACCTCTTCCTTTAGAGGGCAACTAATCCAATAATGTATGCTAAACGTGTGCAGTTCTTCTATATATATTTCCACAAATATCATGCTGCACAAGAAAAATCAGAACAAAAAGGGGAAAATGAGAAAGAAAACAAAGTAGAAGCAAACAACAACAAGAAAATTGAAATATGTGTTGATCTATACTTAGTCCTTACAGTCTTCTCTCTGGGTACGGATGGCTCTCTTTATCACAAGACCACTGGAACTGGCCTAAATCATCTTGCTGTTGAAAAGAGCTTTGTCCATCAGAACTTATCATTGTATAATCTTGCTGTTGTTGTATACAATGTTCTCTTGGTTCTATTCCCTTCACTTAGCAAAAGTTCATGTAAGTTTCTCCAGCCCTCTCTGAAATTATCCTGCTGATCATTTGTTATAGAACAATAGTATTCCATAACATTCATATACAACAATTTATTCAGCCATTATTCAACTGATGGCCATCCATTCAATTTCCAGATCTTTGCCACTATAAAAAGGGCCGCTACAAACATTTTTGCATGCATGGGTGCTTTTCTCTTTTTTGTAATCTCTTTGGGCTATAGGCCCAGTAGAGACACTACTGGATCAAAGGCTATACACAGTTTGTTAGCCCTTTGGGCATAGTTCTATATTGCTCTACAAAATGATTGGATCCATTCACAATTGCAAGACACATTTTATTAGTGTCCTAGTTCTCCCACATCCCCTCCAACATTTGTCATTATCTTTGCCTGTCATCCTAGTCAATATGTGAAGTTTGTAACAGTACCTCAGAGTTGTCTTAATATGCATTTTTCTGACCAAAAGTGATTTAGAACTTTTTTCATATGATTAGAAATGGTTTTAATTTCTTCATCTGAAAATTGTCTGTTCATATCTTTTGTCCATTTATCACATGGAGAAAGGCTTTTATTCTTATAAATTTGACTCAATTCTCCATATATTTTAGAAATGAGACCTTTATCAGAATATTTGGTTGTAAAAACTTTTTCTCAATTTATTATTTTCCTTCTAATCTTGTCTACATTGGTTTTGTTTGTAAACAAAAAACTTTTTAATTTAATTTAACAAAAATTATCCATTTTGCATTCCATAATGTCTTCTCATTCTTTGATGACCAAAAACTCCTTCTTTCTTCACAGATCTGAGAGGTAGACTGTCCTATATTCTTATAATATCACTCTTTATGTCTAAATCATGAACCCATTTCAACTTTATCTTGGTATAGGTTGTCAGGTGTGGGTCAATGTCTAGCTTCTGCCAAACAATTTATCAATTTCCTGAGCAATTTTTGTGAAATAGTGAGCTCTTATCCCAGAAGCTGGGATCTTTGGGTTTGAAACACTAGATTACTATGGTCATTGACTATTGTGTCTTTTGAACCTAATCTATTCCACTGATTGACTATCCTATTTCTTAGCGAGTACCAAATGGTTTTGATGATGGCTGCTTTATAACATAGTTTTAGGATTAGTATAGTTAAGCTATATTCATTTGCATTTTTTTCATTACTTTCCTTGAAATTTTTGACTCTTTATTCTTCCTGATGAACTTTGTTATTATTTTTTTCTAGTTCTACAAAATAATTTCTTGGGAATTTAATTAGTATGACACTGAATAAGTAGATAAATTTAAGTAGAATTTCATTTAAGTATATTAGATTGGCCTACCCATGAGCATTTTGATATTTTTCCAATTAATAGGAGTATTAAAGGATACAGTATTGAAATGTGATTTTATTAGTCTTAATTCATTGAAAAAGGAGAAGTTAATACTTATCTATACTTCCTAACTAATAGTGGTCACCAGTAACATTAGACATTAACTTTCTACAAATGTAATATGATATGATATAACATCACCTTATATATGATATGATATATTGTAATTAATATATGTACCTATCTTATATGCCCATATGAGCATATGTTTATTAAATACTTGTACATATTGAGACATATGGACACACTTTTTTGGGGAAGGGCCCTGAGGCACTTGGGGGTAATGACTTGCCCAGGGTCACACAGCTGGGAAGTGTTAAGTGTCTGAGGTCAGATTTGAATTCAGGTCCTCCTGACTGCAGGGCTGGTGACATGGGCAACCATTTTATAGATGGAAATGTTCACACACATGCAAACATTTTATAGATAGAAATGTTCACACACACACAGAAAGTGTACTTTTTTACATAATTGTGTCTATATTGATATAGATGCATATATAACTTTTATAATTCCTCTTTGGGTGAACTAGTATAAACATACATACCTATACATATTCACACACATGCACACACACATATATAATTTCCACATAAACAAAGAAACTTCACTAACCATTATATTACTATGTAAAAAAAAAATCAAAGAAGAGTTTCAAAGAATATAAATTTGCAAAGATAATAAAGATGTAGATTATGTGAAATTGTTATGGACTTGTTAGGGTTTCCTATGTATTCTTACTGTTGAGGTAACTCGCCAAATGAAGATTAACTTTCAGATAATATATTTTAATTTTATTAATATTAAAATTTTAAATTAATCTTGTTTTGTTCACATATTCCAAACAGACATTGTAGACATAAATTAAAATTATTAAATTATTTCTCTGGAAAATTGGCAATAATTACTTAATTTCTAAATAACATCCTGTTCCCCAATTTCTCACTTTTGGAGGCATTTCTGCAGCATTACAACATTGCACATTATTGAACTTCTTTTCCCCTGGGTCTTTGTAACAATATCCTTTCTGAGTTCAGTCTCTTTTGCTAGTTATTATTCATATCTGTCTTACAATTATAAATGTATCCCTAAAGTTCTTCATAAGCACTGAGTCTAAAATAAAAGTATTAAAAAAGTTTTTAAACAATTTTTTAATAACATGTTGATATACCAAAAATTTGAGACTAACTAGCTGATTAGTAAGTTTCAATCATTTGAAAATATGAAGCTACTTCCATGGAAATATTCCATTTATCATCATAATTTATGAATTTATTCTGTTTTTCAGGTTTTGTTTTGTTTTTCTAGACTCAGAGGTTCTTGTTTTCCATTCCTTAAATTATCTTGTAAATATCCTAGATTGATCATCTTAATTCCAAATAATTAAGAATATTATTGTGGTGAGCTATTGACTGTACCTCTATGTCCAAGAAATACCTCTATGGAATAGAGAATTCACGTTAGTATAATTTAGACCAAAAATAACTTATCTTTAACTCAAGTATAAAGAAATATGGCCTGAAACATTTAGAAAATTGCCTCAATTCTCCACTTTATTTTTCCTATTACAAAGTTTTCACAGGATATATCAATGACTAATATTTATATTTTGTCTGAGTTCTTCCTCAGTAGTCTGTTGGTCATTTGGAGGAAAACTTCAAGAAACATTTAGAGCATGACTTTTGGGAAGTTGTATTTAGGACCTTGATATTGCAGTAGAGAAAAGAAGGTAATTAATTATTTAACTATTCTTAAGCAAAGAATGTTCACAGTTCAAAGTCTTAAAAAAATCCATGTGCATGTAAAGGTGATCATAATTTCTCATTTTATTTAATTAGCTCAGTAATCTTTATCTGTACTAGTGTCAGTCATGTACTAACTGCCCATGCCACAGTCTGCTCGTATCTTCGGCTCAATAATTGGTTCTGACTCAATTAATGATTCTCATGCTTATCAAGTCAAATTACAATCATATTAAGGTAACCAAGAAGACTCAGAAGCTGTCATTTCTTCCAAATTCATTGCTGAAGCATTTAAGCTAAAGGCACTCAAGGGGAAAATGTTCCAATCCATGTGCCATCCTCTCCTCCTCCTTCCACCCCAAGTCTTTGTGGTCTAGGAAAGCATTGATATCCTTTCAGTTTGCTGATTATCAACCTCAAGTTGCTACATCTTATAGATTAGTGAATATTTGGAGTATTTTTTAACTTTTGAAAAATATTTAACAAAACATGCATAATCGAACCAAGATGCAAATTGGCTTTAAATTGAGATTATAAAACTCTCTTCAACAATATTGTGTTTCCATAGAAACAGATATTTCAAACAACAACAAAAAATAGAGAAAAATTAATATAAGATAAAACTGGAAAAATGGAGCAAATAAATCGTACAGCTAATGTACGTGATTTAATTAAATCTGTGGTGATGAGAGGTGCTAAAAACCTCTCATTGCCACTTCTTTCTCAAAGATCTGCATCATCTATTTGTGTATCTGCCATGGAGAGTAATGAGGTCATCCCAAATTTATAGCAATAAAACTTTATAGTACCTCACACTACTTTAGTTTCTCTATTTATAAAATAGATAAGGTTGTGGAGTGATTTGATTGTAACACTTACAAGAAGTACTGTATGTATTTTTATAAAATTTCATGCACAAGGAAATCTAAGATTTTCTTTATCAGAATAACATACACACACATACATAAAGAGAAAGAGAGACACACAGAGAGAGACAGAGAGAGAGAGGGAGCGAAAGATGGAAGGAAGGAGGGAGGAAGAAAGAGAGATTGAAAGACAAAGAGAGAAAGAGAGAGAGAGAGAGAGAGAGAGAGAGAGAGAGAGAGAGAGAGAGCGCGAGCGCCAGAATCACAGAGGTATGCTGAAAATTCCTATTTCTTCCTCCATTGTATAGTGTATATTAAACTAAATAGAGTTTGAGACATACTAAGATCATGCGAGGAGAAGATTTTATGCTAAGAAATAGTTTCTCAGTTAAAAGTTAATGAATTTTAATTTTATTTTTGCCTCTAATTTTGTCTGTGATTTTTTTGGGAAAAGTATTATCTCAGTTGATCCTCATAACAACAATGGGGATAGATGCCATTATCCATATTTTACAATACAGGAAACTGAGACTTGCAGAGTTTAAGTCACTTGACAGGATTACATAATTACTAATTGTCTGAGGCTGTATTTGAATGCAGATATTCCTTAATCAAGGCTTAAAACATTTTTATTGCACAAGTCACATAATCTTTATCTACCTCAATTTATTTTTTGTGTAAAATGAAATTATTTTAGCACATATTTTTTCAGAGGTGTGATAAAGAAAACAATGAAGCCATATTTATAAATTTTAGTCCAGGGGATTGACACATGAGAGACATTTAATAAATGTTTATATACATCACCTACTCTGATTTTAAGTTTTAAGAAATTATTTTATAAAACCTTTTGATTTAGTTTCATATTATCTAAGTTCAAATTCTAGTATGGCCATGTCTCTGTGTGGAAGTAATTGTATAAATTAAAAATATTCCACTGAGAATCTTGAGGAGAGAAAGAATTTGAATTTTTACCTCAATAGCCTTTGGTTCAATTTTTGTCATGGAGCTATCAACAGTCATGTCTAACCCTTCTTTTTCTCTTCTCACAGTTTGTGATGTTCTTTAAAATCACCACCATAGGTTTCTCTTTATCATGGCATTTCCTTAAGTATTTAGACAGAAAATATTGGTAATCATTCTTCTCCACCTTTTCCTGTCTTTTATTTTATGCTTTCTTTTCACTTGTCTAAATTATCTGATGGGCATGGCTCTTTTCAACAGCAAGATGTTTCACACCAGTCCCAATAGACTTGTGATGAAAAGAGCCATCTGAACTCAGAGAGAGAACTGTGCGAACTGAGTTTAGATCACAACATAGCACTTTCATGCTCTTTGTAGTTGTTGCTAGCATTCTATTTTCTTCCTCATTTTTTTCTCTTTTTGATCTGGTTTTTCTTGTGTACAATGATAATTGTGAAAATACATATAGAATAATTGCACATTGGGGCAGCTAAGTGGCAAAGTGGATACAGCCCCAGCCCTGAAGTGAGGAGCACCTGAGTTCAAATCTAATCTCAGACACTTAACACTTTCTAGCTCTGTGACCCTGGGCAAGTCTCTTAATCCCAATTGCCTCAACAACAACAACAACAACAACAACAACAACAACAACAACAACAACAACAACAACAACAAAAGGAAGAAGAAAAAGAATTACACATATTTCACATATTGATTAGATTACTTGCCATGTGAGGGAGGAGGTGATGAAGAAAAAAAATTGCATTTTTCAGGGATGAATGTTGAAAATTATCTATGCATATGTTTTGAAAATAAAAAAGCTTTAATTAAAAAATAAATTTTCTGTTCTTTCACTTATCTCTGATTTCTCACCAATCACCAATAATAATGTTTATGATTATACATATATATTAATCACATAGAAACATTTCTTAAACTTTTTCCTCAGGAGATGAATTTAAAAAATAAAAATAAGATTATATCCATACATGCTAATGATACTCAGGTCTAAATCTCTATTTCCCAACTTACACATGTTCCTTATTTCTAACTGTTTTTTCCCCATAAATCCCAACTGGATATCAGATAATTAACTCATACTCCTACATATGCAAAAAAAATTTCTTACCATGTTTTCCTTCAATTTCATATGCTTTCTTATACAAGTATCCTCAGTTTTTCACTGATGACAGAATTTCCCAGCACTTTGCAGAGTAGTAATATTTCTTTCACCTTCAAGTCCTCTAGTCTTCTTTTTTGAATTTTTTGATGTGTCACTTGCTTTGAATATTCAATACTATTAATTTATCTCACATCTCCACTATTCCTAAAGTATTCTAATTAAAATCTTTTGACTCTGAATTCTGTTGTCTCCAGCACACTTTTCACTTTATTGCTAGTTTAATCTTCTTAGAATAATCACTTTCAATTACCTTGTTCCACTATATAAGAACCTATTGTGCAATCCTATTAAATCAAATTCACATTCTACTATTTAGCTTTTATTTGAAAAAAAAAATCTTTTTCCATGTGCTAAATATTGTGGAAACAAATTCCCTCTAAAAGTGTTATTCCAATGTTCCCTCGCAGCATATAGGTGATCCTAAGTTTTTGAAGGATTTAGAGCACAATCACTAGGAAGAATGACCCATAATAGGAGGTTTCAAGTTGAAAACTGCCAGTGTAATTAATGGTTGTTTTATAAAGACCAGCTTAGCTACCTCCTTGTCAGAATGACCACAAACAAGATAACCAGCTGAATATCTACTAAGTTATAGAGAGGCTAAGATCTATGGTAATAGAGGGGGTATAGGTTTCATTTGATGATAATACTTAGTATTCAGGGAAGATAGATGACACAGTGAGAAAAGTGTTGGGTCTAGAGACAGGAATATTTTTTCAAAACATATGGATAGTTTTCAACATTCACCCTTGCAAAATCTTGTCTTCCAATTTTTTCTCTCTTTGTTTCTCCCATCCCCTATGTTAAATATGTGCAATTCTTCTATACATATTTCAACAATTATCATTCTGCACAAGAAAAATCAGATCAAAAAGGGGGGAAATGAGAAAGAAAACAAAAAAGCCAGAAAACAACCAAAAACATGAAAATACTCTGCTGTGACCTAAATTCAGTTTCCACAGTTCTCTTTCTGAGTACAGATGGCTCTCTCCATCACAAGTGCACTGGAACAGGCCTGAGTGAGAAATATTCTTGAGTTCAAATCTGGACTTAGATACTTACTAGCAATGTAATCCTGAGCAAACCACTAAACCTGTTTTCCTCATTTTCTTCATCAATAAAATGAGCTCAAGAAGAAAATTATATTATGATGTGATGGATTTTTTTTTTTTTCACAATGAAATCATTCAGGCCAGTTCCAACTATCTTGTGATGAAGAGAGCCCTCTACATCCAGAGAAAGGACTGCGGACCACAACAAAGCATTTTCATGCTTTTTGTTATTGTTTGCTCTCACTATTTTCTTTCTCACTTTTTTCCTTTTTGATCTGATTTTTCTTGTGCAGCAAGATAATTGTATAAATATGTATGCTTATATTGAGATTTACATATATTTTACCATGTTTAATATATATTGAATTACTTATTTTCTAGAGGAGGGGGGAAAGGGAAAATTGGAACATGTTTTTCAAGGGTCAATGTTGAAAAATTATTCTTGCATATGTTTTGAAAATAAAAAGCTTCAATAAAAAAAATTTCAAAAAAGAAATTAATTTTTTTCAGTACCTTCTTTTCCATTTGACCAATTCTGCTTTTCAAGGCATCTCCACATTGTTTTTTTTGCAGTTCCTTTACCTTTTGATGTAGTATGATTTTTAAGATGTTAATTTCATTAGTATGCATCTTTTACCTAGCTGTAACTAATTTTTCTTTCTTTTTTTTTACTTTTTATTTTTTAAAACTTTTTATTTTTCAAAACTTTTTATTTTTCAACATTGACACTTGCATAGCCTTGTGTTTCATATTTTCTCATTCTTCTCCTCATTCCCTCCTTTAGATGACAAGCAATTCAGTATATATTATACATGTTAAAATATATGTTAAATCCAATATGTGGAAACATATTTATACAATTATTTTGCTGTACAAGAAACATCAAATCAAAAAGGAAAGAAAATGAGTAAGACAACAAAATGCAAAACAATATCGAATAGAGTGATTGTTATGTTGTGATCCATATTCATTTCCCACAGTCCTCTGGGTGTAGATGGCTCTCTTCATCACAAGATCATTGGTGCTAGCATCAATCATCTCATTATTGGAAGGCTGTGACTCATTTTCCCAGGATTTTCTAATATAGCTCTCATTCCTCTTTCCGAATTTTTCCTCTGCCTTTACTAACTTGATTTTCAAAATCCTTTTTTAACTCTTCTATACCTTATGAGCAATCTACAGGTTACTCGGGGGTTTGGATGTAGGATCTTCAGCTTTCTTTCCTAAGTATGTATTTTGATCTTTCTTGTCACCATGTTAATTTTCTTTGCTCAGAATTTTTGTCTGCATTTCTCCCTTTCTTCTTTCCTCCCTCCCTAAGACAATAAACAATCTGATATAGATTATACATGAATAATAATGTTAAATATATTTCTGTCATGTTGTGAAAGAAGAATCAGAACAAAAGAAGAAACAATATGAGAATGAAGAAAACCTCCCCCCAAAAATGCAAATAACTTACTTTGATATGCATTCAGACTTCATAGTTCTTCCTATGGATGTGGATAATATTTTCCATTCTGAGTCTTCTGAAATTGTCTTGAATTATTCTATTGCAGAGAAAAGCCAAGTCTATCA
Organism: Antechinus flavipes; assembly: GCF_016432865.1. Taxonomy (NCBI): domain Eukaryota; kingdom Metazoa; phylum Chordata; class Mammalia; order Dasyuromorphia; family Dasyuridae; genus Antechinus; species Antechinus flavipes. The sequence continues at coordinate 214,053,679 of NC_067402.1, forward strand.
TAGTGGTCCATCACACAATATTGCCATTACTGTGTGTATAACATTCCCTGGTTCTGCATACTTCATCATCAGTTCATGTAATTTTTTCTAGATCTTTCTAAAATCTGTTTGCTCATCTTACATAACAATAATATATCACTATATTCATATACCACAAGTTGTTCAGTTATTTTCCAGTTGATGGACATCCCCTCAATTTCCAATATTCTTCTACCACAAAAAGAACTTCTATAAATATTTTTGTATATGTGGGTCCTTTTCCATTTTTTATCATCTCTTTGGGACACAGACCCAGAACTGGTATTGCTAGGCCAAAAAGCATGCACAATTTGCTTGTCTTTTGTGAATAGTTCTGAACTGGTTTCCAGAATGATTTGATTGGTTCACAATTCTGCCAACAATACATTAGTTTTTCAGTTTTCCTACGTTTTCTTCACCATTCATTATTTTCCTTTTCTATAACATTATTCAGTTTTATAGATGTGAGATGGTACTCAGAATTGTTTTAATTTATTGTTGTTTGATCAACAGGGATTTGGAGAATTTTTTCATATGACTATAGATAGCTTTTATTTCTTTATATGAAAACTACCTGTTCATATTCTTTGACCAGTTATCAATTGAGGAATGATTTGTGTTCTTATAAATTTGATTCAATTCTCTATATATCCAATAAATGATTGATTTATCAGAGCCACTGGCTATAAAGTTGTTTCCCAGGTTTCTGCTTTTCTTATAATTTTGATTGCATTGGTTCTGTTTGTGTAAATTTTAAAATTACTTTAATGTAATCAAAATTATGAACTTTGCATTTCGTAATTTTTGAACTTTTTTGTTCATCAAGTTCTTCTATTCTTCATAGTTCTGAGGGGCATTTTTCTTCCTTTTCTTATTTGGTTATAATATCTCCCTTTATGTCTAAATCTCGTATCCATTTTGACCTTATTTTGGTAGACTGAGTGAGATGTCCTTTGGCTAATTTTCGTCATACTATTTTCTATTTTTTCCAGGAATATTTTTATCAACTAATCAGTACTTATACCAGAAATTAAAGTTTTGGGTTTTATCAAACTATAGATTTTTATAGTTTTTTATTACTATGTTTTGTGTTTTTAAAGTATTCTACTGATCTAGCACTCTATTTCTAATCCTCTACCAAATAGTTTTGATGATTGCCACTTTATATTTGTCATTATGCTTTATTTGCTGTTCCAAGAAGCAAGATTAGCTAATTTCTGAGTACATAAGAGAAACATTATGATGACAATAGATGCAAAGAAGTAACATCTGACATGCTGGGAGTAAAAAATATATTTTCTGAAATTAGGAGCAGCTTAGAGAACATCAAGTTCATATATTAAAAGAACAAATAATAATATCAGCACCTAATATTTTTATTGCCTTTTAAGGCAAGAAAATTTGCTAAGTACCATGTTAAATTAGGCAATTTAAGTATTTGCCACTATTATTTCATTTTATATATGATGAAATTGAAGTTGAGGCATATTTCTTTTCTTAGAAAATAAAGATATTAATTCTCTAAAGTTGCTGGTAGATATCTGTTATGGTATTTGAATCTAAATTTTTCTAGAATCTATGGGTTTCTACATGATGACATCCTATACACTTCAAAAACCATAGAAAACATTATGATATAGCATTTCATAATCAAGGATGAACCTAATTTTAGTCACCTGAAAAATACAAATTATATTCAAAAATTTTTTATTGGAGAAGGTAGGAGAATATAAGGGGCAACTGTATGGCACAGGAGATATAATGCTGGGCTTTAAGTCAGGAAAATTCATCTTCAAAAATTAAAATCTGGCCTCAGTTTTATAATTCTGGGCAAATCATTTAACCTGTTTCCCTCAATTTATCATCTGAAAAATGAGGTAGTAAAGGAAATGACAACCCACTTCATTATCTTTGCCAAGGGAAGGATACATAATTTCTTATAATGATTTCCTTTGAAAATGGTTAAACTACACATAGTTCCCTGTAAAATTGTACTCATTTTCTTATAGTGAGGATCACAGAATTATGTATTTTTAGAACTGGTAAGAAACTTATGATAGGTAAAATCTACTTTCCCTCATTCTATAGAGGCATAAGCTAAACATTAAATGAATTCTAAGTATCTGAGGCTGGATTTGAACTCAGTTATTCCTAATTTCAGCTCCGTTATTTATCCACTCTATCACCTGTTTGCCTATAACTAGAGTAAAATCATAAGTTTCCCAACTTCTCCCTGAAATGGAGGACTGTCTTTTACATAAGGATTTTCCTCCTTATCCTTGTTCTATCCCCATCTTCTCCCACTTTCTTCTCCTTTTCTTTTTTCCTCCTCTTCCTCCTTCTTCCTCTTTTTCTGTCCTTTGTCTTTGAATAGCTCTATAAGAAATGGAATAACATTCTCAGAAGATTTAAAATTTAGAGTGGATAAAGCAATGAGAAGGTTTTGGAATCCTTACAAAATGATGTCAGTTGCCTAATTTAACATGGTACTTAGCAAATTCTCTAACTCTCGAATGTATTTAAGTACTCATTGGAGTTCACAAATATGGGAGATTCACAAAGTTAACTTCGTAACTTTGTGAATTCACATCTCCCTTGACATCCCTCCCTCAGAGGAAGAGTCAACCTTTGGGAGATCATATACAAAGAAGCTCTTAGCTTCAGGTGAGTTAGTTCGGAAGATTGACAGAGAGGGGAGCAATCTGGGAGATACAGAAGCCCACAAGCCCACTCTTGGAGGCAGAGTCAGATTCATTCTATCTTCCACCTTTGTGAATCTCCCATACTTGTAAACTCCAATGAGTACTTAAATACATTCGTGAGTTAGAGAATTTGCTAAGTACCATGTTAAATTAGGCAACTGACTTATCACTTTGTAAGGATTCCAACAGGAAGGCACATATTTGAAATGTGAAGGCACCTATACATTGCAAATGTACTAAAATAGCAAAGAAATGTCATCAGAAAGAAGCCATTATCAGGACAAAAAGTTTGGGGTCATCTAGTAAAAGTGCTAACTAATGGATTTCATTGGTATGTCCATAATGTTAAAAGAAGTGGATGAACACTTACCTCACATTGACTCCCAATAGCATCTTTATTAAGGGCCAGTATCATAGGTTCACATATTTTCATTTGGAAAGTCAGAAGCTATAAAATCCAATCAATTATTTTATGAATTGGGAAAATGAGATCTAAGATGTTTAACAGTCCTAATTTCTTGTGCTATTTTGTAAGCTCCAGTAGGTATCTTAACTTTTCTTTATTTTCAAGCAAAGAGGTCAGCCAAAAACAGGTTTGTTGTATGGAAGTGTGCCTTTCTATGAGTTAAAGAATCATTGGAAAATGGGAACATTGAAGGTCTAGATATATAAACAGGATTTTATAACTAATTTTAGAAATTAGTTAAGATTGTCTCGACTAAAAAGGCTTTATTTTAGTCTCTTAGTGGAGAAAATGTAAATAAGAGGAAGATTTCCTAAAACAACTAGATTCTGTGAAACTGGAATATACATGTAATTTTCTTCTCTGCAGTTTATTATTATTCAAGAAACATACATTGGAATTTTTTTTTTTAACAATCTAATGAAGCTGCCTAAATATATCTCTGCTGATTCACTAATGATGGAGGGTAAGGAGCTAATTAATGGACAGAATTTATGTCCAAAGTTTTAGTCAAAAGACTCTCCTTAGAAAATTACAACAATTAAGAGCACTGATGGAGGTAGGAAAAACACTATACAAATTACCCTAAGTGTTTTGTTGTGTTGAAAAAAGTTGTTAATTTGGACAGTGAATCAACTGTCTGATAATATTACAAAGAGGAAAAACCCTCTGAAAAAAATCATAGTTAAATGCAGAATATGGTGGAAGGAGCAAAATAAAAAAGTCATAATTAGATGGGTATTAAAAGTGTTGTGTTAATGTCCTATTATAGATGTTAAGGAAGAAGAAATGTCAACAATTCTTAGAGAAATATAGAAGAGGAGAAGAGAATAGAGACCAAAGAAAAAGGCGGGGGGATACAATTATACTATTGGTGAACTACAAATGAAGAGTTTTAGTTGAGTTGGAAGAAGTTATATTAGAGCTCTTATGCCACAGTTCTCTTTTATTGTCCAGACTCAATTTCCCTAATTTTCCTGACTCAGTTTCTCTAATTGTTCTGCTTCAGTTTATAATTGTCTGCTCAATCCTGCAAAACCACTCCTCCCTCTTAATCAAAATATTTGATAAGGATAAAAGACCTTATGTTTTAGAATATCATTTTAGAATACCAGAATGCCTTTCCCCATCCTAAGCTATCAGAATATCAGATACCACTATCTTATCAAGATGCCTCTCCCCATGTCTGGGGTGCCCCCCATTATGTCATTCCATCTCCTATGTCATCCCATCTCTGGTGGCTCACCCCACCTTGCCAGAGTCCCATTCCCACTCTCAGCACCCTGATTTCACCCCTGCCTCAGTCTACCTCCTGAGTCTGAGCCACTTGTATATATATATCATTGAGAACTCACATTGTTTGCTGGATTTTTGGAGACAATAGTCTCATTCAGTCCTAGGACAAAACCATGGATCCATGGATCCATTTGGTCCCGGTAAATCTCTCCCTTTTAAGTAAATTATTAAATACTCTCTAATCTCTATCTTGACTCAGTTTCTCCGGCATTACAGAGCAAATTGATGAATGATGAAAAATAAAGTTACTACACTAATCTGAGAAGTTTGGCAGTAAAAGGAAGAGAGTAGATGATAGGGAAGAGGGAAATAGGCTCATACATTTTTATGTGTTTTTTTTTAATATTGGAATGATCAAATTTTAAAAGCAGGGGTAAGGAACTAATGCCAGCTGCTTAATTGGTTTTTAATTGCTCTTGAAAGATTGCATAAAATCATAATCTAGTTTCAAGCCTAAATAGTAGGAAAGATGGGAGAGAAATGTTCTCCACTGCCAAAACATCTGAACCATGCTTTTGCTAGAAAATTCACAGGGAATTCAACTTTCCCCTAGATGGTTCATCTCCCATGGATACTCAAGAGGCCCTTAAGAGCTCTTATGAAAATTGAATTAAATTACATTTTCACTGAGTGTTTTAAATATAATTTCACATTCATATTTTGTGTTTGTGAAAAAAATCACTTAATGGCCTATAAAATATTCAGAGGAAAATATTAATTTTCTTACTACAAACCTTCTACTCTTGCTGAACAATTTTTTCACTAAATATATAGGGTGAAAGAAGAGTTTGTAGATGTCTCTTTTTCAGAAGAGACAGTTTTCCCTCATATGATGGAGCTTGTGTGTAACAAGAAGAGATGGATGGCCTCGATCGTTTAACTTCTGTGGGAATTTCTATGGGAGTTTCTCTCTCAAATTTAGAAAAAAAAATTTCATACAATCTCTTTTTTCTTCTGTGGAGATCTTCATTCTTTAAAGTTCAAACTGATTAGATATAATTTTGACTCTCTATAAAGAAGAGCAGAACTTAACCCTGACTTTCCCACATCTGTTTTTGACTTAAGAAATTCCAATATCTTTAAACTTCTCTGATTCTTTACTCTGAAAAAATCCTTTCCTGAGGTCCATGTTTTCTGAAAGATTACTCTTTAATGTGACATTGTTTTTAATATTCCCCAAACCTTGACACTTTACTCCCACCTCAACACCTTTTCCAGATTTCTACATCTCCTCATGATGATTTCCTTAGAAATGTCATGTTTTCACTCAGGTAACCTTCCTTAACCCTAAATTTGTAATAGCATCACACAATTCAGAAATGTGTGCTAATCTCGAGAAAGCCCTTACTACTCTTACTCTGATTTTGATACTTAAGTACCTGGAATTTGCTGTCATTGATTTAAGCTTCATTCTCACTATCCCCAGGGAACAAATCATGATTTTAGATGAATTCAAGTCAATATATTATACTTCTCCCTCACTGTACTTCTTCTAGCTTTTTTATTCACTATTTGCAACTACCACAATTTTAAAGTTTTTTTTCTCAATTTTACTCTTATTGTAATGTATTAATTATAGAAATGTTTTCCTTATTACTTTCTTTTCCATCAAAATAAACATTTTCCTGATCAAAAGAATAAAATATGATTTTGACTTCATATTCCTTTATGATTTTCTCCATTGGAAGAATGTGTCAATAATCCTGTCATTCTGATAGTCCATTTAGAGTGTGGTTGCTATACCTTGAAAACACCTTTTCTTTTTTAGTAGTGGGTCCTCATCTCATGATCACTTCCTCTCTCTTCATACAATCTTCAATTATAATAACTATTATGATATCATAATAATAATTATAATAACATTTTCTATTTGTTTACTCTGGATAATATTGATAATAAATTACTCTCCTTAATCTGAAATAATTTTTGGCAACAATATCCTAATTGGTATTTTAGTAAGCCACTAGAACATCTAAATTTATTTGCAATTCTAAATCTATGATCTTATCACTATATATGAAAGCTCTTTTTAGTGACTTCTTGATTCAAAATTTAAAACTGATGTTAACTGATTTTTATCATGTTTTTGATTGTTGAATGTTTTTAATAGGAATTCTCTAAAATGCATATAAAATACTTCAGTGAGATTTTGTCATTTTTTTCCCCTTACAGCATATTTTCCATAAATTGTTTTCTAGGCTTCCTGTGTTCTCTTGTGCTAGGTTAGTAATCTTGTTCAAATAAAATTAAAGTACCTGGAAAAAAAACTATGTTATTTATTCATTAAACCAGCAATCACATTTAGTCAGAGGAAAAAATCACATTTAGTCAGAGAATCTAGCTTCAGAGAACTTAAAAAGTGTGGACTTTAATTTCCTCATTTGAAAATGTAGGAAATTTGACTTAATGATTTTTGAAGTAATCTCTAGCTTTAAATATATGATATTGTGACTTCATACTTTTAAAATTAATAATGTTTTGCCATTTATCAATGGGTTCTCCCATTCAAAATGTTTATCAATATTTCTCAATGTTTCACATGCAGGTTTTTGGGGCACTTTTCCTAATTTTATTTTTGATTGCAAAATTTTTTTCTCCTACTAATTTCATTGTTTTATGAAAATCTCTTCTGTTATTGAATTTAGTTCTCAATTTGTCATGTTTTATTTTTTTACTGATGATAGTTCTTTCATTACCAGTTACTTTGCTGTTACCAAACAATTCTTAATTTCCATTAATGTTCAATATATAATTTAATTATGTTGTGCCTGAATAAATTTCATTCTGTGGATTATTGTGAAAGACAATCTGATATATTATATTCTTTCTGTGTGTGATGTTTCTCTTTGGGATGTTTTACTATTTAGTATTTGTGCATCATAATGGAGTTTTTGTTTCCTGTTTTTTGTTTTTTGTTTTTTTATTTTTTTTGGTTTGTTTCTGCTTTTTCAAATCCTTGTCACTTGCCTTATCTCTAATGTTTTTTCTCTTTGGATGATTTTTGGTTGGTCCTTTTCTTTTTTACTTCCTACTTTACTTACTTTACTTCTTGACTTCTTTTACTTCTTTTTTAAAATTAATTTTAATTTTAGGGAAATAAAAAGTTGAGCTCTTTTGCAACGTCTTTATTTTCCTTGGCCATGTCTAAATAAGTGAATTTACAAATAAATACCTTTGTCTTCTTAGTCTTGCCCTAATTAAAAAAAATAATAATCATAATTATAGATATTTGTAAGAAATAGCAAATAGGAAGAAACTGTAGCAAACATAGGAATGTATAAGTACAGATATGTAGTGACATAAAATAATCCATTGAAACTTCAGCCATGTAAATGGAAAAAACAAAAATAGTACACTGAATACAATATTGACAAAGACATCACAATTAATATAAAATATATAACACATACATAGCACACATTGTTAGACATAATTCATTATGTTCATTTTCATTGGTTTTGCTGAAGATTTTATTTGTTTCTTTTCCTCATGGGTTAAGGGAACACATATATCAATATTTTTTTTCTTTCAAGGAAATATATTTCTATTGTGATATGGGAGCCACCTGCTAGTGTCACACATTTGATCCACAGCTGTGGAGGCTGTAGGAGAATTAACCTGTCCATTCACCCAGGCATGGTCTTTAACATACTTCAGTATGGTATAATTCAAAAAATGTTAGATTTAGACTAAGGAAAATTGAGTTAAAATCCAAGTTCTTCCATTTACATCCTAGGTGAGCCATTTCCATAGTCTTCTGGATTTCCATTTTCTCATCTTTAAAATGGTGAACCCAAACAAGAAAGTCTGAACAATTCTTCCAGATCTAAATCTTAACCTTATAATCTGCTAATTGCCTAGATTCACCTTTATTTCACTCAGTTTCTCTTCTCTGTAGAATGGATCCTCCCAAACCCTCAAAAATAGGTAACTAGTGTGAGTTAATTCTTTCATTTTCCTTTATAATCAGAAAGCAATGAAATAATGATGACAAACATCACAACCACAACCATTCAATTCTTAAGCTTATACAATGTGATACTAATAGATGCTCAGACAGAGGGACTGTACACAATACAAGTTTAACTATATACATAATTTACAAAAGCACACAGCAATATAACACAGGCTAGTGGTAATGTAACAAATAACAAGAATCAATCTGAAAATTTACACATGTCCATAAGTCCTAGAAACAGTCCAATAGGATTCCATTGTCCATTAGTTCATGTGCCAGGAATCTAATAATTCTTATGAGCACAATCAGCAACAGAACCACCGATATTTCTTGGGTCTTCTCCTTTGTTTCAAGGGTCTGCTCCATCTTTCTGCGATGGACAAGGCGAATGCGGCTCGTAGGCACCCATCTGATTCCTTCTCCACCTGTAGAGATGCAAGCAAATCCTCTCCCCAAGCAGTTAGTCTATCTGGTCCCTTCCATTCACCACTTTCTGGGTCTCTCCACATCACCTGGCGATTATCTAAAGATAGTGGAGCTGCTCGCACTGGACACTGCTCTTCTGGTGGGTTATAAAACCTGTCTGCTGGAGCCAGTGCATCTTTATCAAAGATTAAAAAATTAATGGTATAGAGAACTAAATTTAGAAGTTCTCTAGGGTTACCCGTGGCTCCCCCTTTCTTTTGTTTTTGGAGGAGTGTCTTAATGTCTCTGTTTCTTCTTTCTACTATTGCTTGACCTTGAGGATTGAAGGGTATGCCAGTACTGTGTAGAATCTTATATTGTGCACAAAAGTGTTCAAAATGTTTGGAGGTATATGCCGGTCATCTTTTTGTAAGATTAGATCAACTCTAACTACTTAGCAGTTAGTAAGGATTCCAACAGGTGAGCCATTTCCATAGTCTTCTGGATTTCCATTTTCTCATCTTTAAAATGGTGAACCCAAACAAGAAAGTCTGAACAATTCTTCCAGATCTAAATCTTAACCTTATAATCTGCTAATTGCCTAGATTCACCTTTATTTCACTCAATTTCTCTTCTCTGTAGAATGGATCCTCCCAAACCCTCAAAAATAGGTAACTAGTGTGAGTTAATTCTTTCATTTTCCTTTATAATCAGAAAGCAATGAAATAATGATGACAAACATCACAACCACAACCATTCAATTCTTAAGCTTATACAATGTGATACTAATAGATGCTCAGACAGAGGGACTGTACACAATACAAGTTTAACTATATACATAATTTAACTTTCAAGAGATTCCTATCAAAGGAATAGGGAGTAGGAAGAACTTTAATAGGAAGAACTATACTTTAATCTATCTATATATTAGATACCTTTCTTAGGCTATTGGAAAGTTGTCTGCACATACTTCAGTTTTTGCAATGTTCAAGAGTGTGCTGGAACACACATAAACTGGTTCAGAAAAGTCAATTCTTAAATTTTCTGCATTATCATTAAAATTCTGAAATCAACAAATGTTACAGATAAGGGTCTGATTATTATTATTTTTGATTGTATAGATTTAAGAAAAGTGATGGAGAAAATGTTAATATTTTAGATGCATACATTAAAAATGCAGTTATTAAATATCAGCACACCACTGCTTTATATCTTCTGCCTTTAAGGGTTAAAAGGAAAATTGGAAAATTAAAAAACTGAGCAAAGCCACAAGAATTTATACCATCTTTCCTTAAGCTCTTTTCTACAGTATTTTTTTTCTGCCCAAGAAGAAAAAGGAGGCATAACAATGTGCTGAATCAGCTGTTAAGAATCAGGCTTAACAATTTATAAATCAGAAGAAAATGTATTTCTTTGGACTGTTTCTGGTAGTAAGCAAGTGGCACTCTTGGTAAATAGCAAATTAGGTAAGTTGGGAATTGCAAAGAATATAAACAAAATCTCACAATTAGGTTTGTGTTTATTTTACAATTGCATTTGTTGAATATACATAGAAAAACTCTTATTTGGTACCTGAAGTACCTTTCCCCTTTTAACCCACAGAGCCTTTAACAATATAGTATTGAGTCTATGAGGACATGATCCATGGCTTTTGTATTGACTTGTTTTTAAGTAACCAGAAAACACAAGTATTTCAAAACCAAATTATTTAATGTTGAATATTTCCCCCCATGAATCTGAATCATACTATCTTACAAATGCACACATCCCCAATGGGGGATGTAGAGACATATAGCAATCATGAATGGTGATCATGGGTAGCCAAGACACATGTATAAAAGACTCAGTTTAGACCTCTGATATTGCAGTCATTGATATTTTCTTTTTATGTCATTATGCTTTACTTTTCTCAGAGATATTATGTCTACTGTGGTAGTCTTCAGGATATAGATATATAAATATAGATATAGATGTGAATATAGATATAGATATAGTCTTAATTTCTGATATTAGCTATTGAACTTCATCTCTTTAAGCCCAAGTATTACTATTATAATTTACTAGGGCATATTAGTCATAATTTCTTTCTGATAAGGACAACATTGTTTTTTAATCATAGCAAAAGAATTCAATTAAGAAAAGTTGAAAGAATCTTCCCCAGTAAACATTTTATTTCTTTCTTTTCCTTCTTCTTTTCTTCCTTCCTTTTGCTCTCTCTTCATTTTATTTTTTTCTGGGTTGAATTTAAAAAACTTCTGTTCCAGGCAATAATTATATTGAGGTATACTCCTAAAATCCTTCATGGTTTAGCATTGTGCCTGGCTCATAGTAGGTTCTTAAGAAATACTTGACCAGTGCAGCATATAAAGACATTTGAACCAGAAGAAAAGGTAAGCTAAGGAGGTAAGTTCATTCTTCTCTACTAATCTAATCTCCATTCCTGCTTTTATTATCTATCTATCTATAAAAATGGCAATTGAATTGATGCTTTATTTTGACCTGTAAAAATCTTTACACAGGGGTCCTCAAACTTTTTAAATAGGGGGACAGTTCACTGTCCTTCAAACTGTTGAAAGGCTGGACTATAATAAAAACAAAAACTTTGTTTTGTGGGCCTTTAAATAAAAAAACTTCATAGCCCTGGGTGAGGGGGATAAAGGTCCTCAGATGCTGCATCTGACCCACAGGCTGTTATTTGAGGACCCCTGCTAGACCATCACATCTTTGTTCATATATCATTATCAACTTATTGGTTTCTTTTGCTTGGTTAAAATATGTTAACAATCATCAATACAATTTTTAGTGACCAGACTACTATATTTTGTTTCCCATCTGAATTTTTTCTTGTGTGAATTAACAAAAATATTGATGAAATTTTTCATATATATATGGGGGGAGATGTCATATCTATACATATAGAATGTATGCATATATGTTCATGCATATAATGTATATGTGTATGTGTATACACACACATAATATAAATTGCATACCCTATTTATAAAGGGAACTGTGATGATATACGGGAGCTGTCAGAATACACGGGAGCCACCTGACAGTGGCTGCTGGAGATCCAAACCAGAATGGATCTTCTCTTGTGAGAGGATGGTACAAGGAGACTGTGAGGCAGTTGCCGTTCTCTGACCTTTCTGACTGAGAGGCTGTTGCCTTGTCTGACCTCTTCCCTCGTCCCTCTGCCTCCAAATTATCTAATTCCCAATCCACAACACCTGTGTCAGCAAAGGTTGCTTTTCAAACCCTTCCGATGTTATGATTCACAGCTGTGGAGGCTCTCAGTGAATTGACCTGTCCCTTAACAAGGAACTTGCTTGAGTAAGAACAAATCACCTAACATAGATGTTCCTAACCTTCCCTAACGTATGAGTAGAGGTAATTTTCTTTGACTGGTTATCTAGCCAGAGGTTGTATTTTTATTTATTGATTTATTACTTTTGCCTTTTAATTTATTTTTATTGTTAACTTAATCATCCAAAACCACAAACTTATCAGTAAACAACAACAACAGCAACAGAAATAATGACTAGACATTTGGCTAAGGAAAATGCCAATGAGGTTTGCAAAAGAATTATATGGGGGCTAGACAAAGATGCTCCTTTAGAAGAAATCATAAGACGCTGTGCCACAGTGGGCACAAATGCTTATTATGCCCAGACTATGATGAACATGGAAAGACAAGGTCCTTCTTGGCAGAGGAATTCTAGAGAAACTCGTCGATGTTTCCAGTGCGGAAAAATTGGACATTTGAGAGCTCATTGTAGATATGGAGATAGAGTGAGAAGACAGGGTGAGAGAAAACCCAAAACCCCATGTCCAAATGTAACCGAGGCTTTCACTGGGCCTCTAAATGTATATTGACCCAGAGGAATGAGAGGCAGGGCCCAGCTCTAAAGTATCAATCAAAGGACAGGTGGGGCATGATAGCAGCTGAGGTTACACCCAGAGAGACTTTAGAAATTCAGAACTCTGATGTCATCAACCAACAGAAAAGCAATCAGGATTACAGTTGGGAAGAATACAGGCCTTTTAAGACAACAAGACAATATCCAATGCAAACAGCTCCAATGTAATTACCAGATGATGAGGAGAAATCCCAAATTTGGTAAATAGAAGGGAATTAGATTAACTGCTTGGGGAAGAGGATCTGCTTATATTTCCACTGATGAAGAAAGAATCAGATGGCTGACAATGAGACTGTCAAAAGGACTCTTAAAATCTTCAGAAATCTTTGAATTTCCTAACACAAGATGAAACTATTTCAGTTCCTGAAAAACCAGCAAGAATCATTGGGTTCCTTAAGATGAAAAATTGTTGATGAGACTTTTTGCAGTACTTCAGAGCTTACAGGAACTATTGGATTCCTGGCACATGAACTAATGGACAATGGAATCCTATTGGACTGTTTCTAGGACTTATGGACATGTGTAAATTTTCAGGATGATTCATGTTATTTGTTACATTACCACTAGCCTGTGTTATATTGCTGTGTGCTTTTGTAAATTATGTATAATGCCTCCCATATTGATGGATTTATGTATACCATGTATATCTGTTACAAAGTTCTGGCCCATATTGATGGATTTATGTGTACCCCCTCAGAAACCCCATATGTTTTAAAACAAAAGAAAGGGGGAGATGTTGGAATCCTTACTAACTGCTAACTAATTAGAGTTGATCTAATCTTACAAGAAGATGTTTTGGCCAGAATCTGAAACTAGGTACTAAGTAGAACTAATCAATACAAGGCTTGTGTTCACACCTTTACTCATTGGAGTTCAATGAGTTCATACCTCCCTTGAAGCTCTTTGGGCCAGAGAGCACTATGGGAGAAAACCCATAATCCCTCTCTCTGGAAGGAGCATAAATAGGCCAATGGGCCAGTCGAAGGAGGGCTAGAGAGAGGAAGACGCTACAAGTCGAGATTTCACCGGAATGACATGAAGAGTTGGAGCTGGCTGGAGGTTGAAGAAAAGCAGAGGCAGAGGCTGAAGGACCAGACCTTTGGATTTAAAGATATTTGGAGAGAGCTCTTGGAACCAAGCAGAGAGATAGGCCTCTAAGCTAACCGGGCTATATTGGGATAATAAAAGATCTGAACTTTTATCACCTGGCTGTGTTTTGAGAAGAAAAAGCTCACAACAGAGGTGGGTTTATGTGTCGTATCTATACATATAGAATGTATGCATATATGTTCATGCATATAATATATATGTGTATGTGTATACACACACATAATATAAATTGCATACCCTATTTATAAAGGGAACTGTGATGATATACGGGAGCTGTCAGAATACACGGGAGCCACCTGACAGTGGCTGCTGGAGATCCAAACCAGAATGGATCTTCTCTTGTGAGAGGATGGTACAAGGAGACTGTGAGGCAGTTGCCGTTCTCTGACCTTTCTGACTGAGAGGCTGTTGCCTTGTCTGACCTCTTCCCTCGTCCCTCTGCCTCCAAATTATCTAATTCCCAATCCACAACACCTGTGTCAGCAAAGGTTGCTTTTCAAACCCTTCCGATGTTATGATTCACAGCTGTGGAGGCTCTCAGTGAATTGACCTGTCCCTTAACAAGGAACTTGCTTGAGTAAGAACAAATCACCTAACATAGATGTTCCTAACCTTCCCTAACGTATGAGTAGAGGTAATTTTCTTTGACTGGTTATCTAGCCAGAGGTTGTATTTTTATTTATTGATTTATTACTTTTGCCTTTTAATTTATTTTTATTGTTAACTTAATCATCCAAAACCACAAACTTATCAGTAAACAACAACAACAACAACAAAGACAAAGTTATCTTATGAGATTTTTTTTTTTTAGGAAATGGTTGTCAGAGAATAAGCTGGATCTCAGCAGTGTTTCTATTGGGCTTATATCCCAAAGAAATACTAAAGAAGGGAAAGGGACCTGTATGTGCCAAAATGTTTGTGGCAGCCCTGTTTGTAGTGGCTAGAAACTGGAAATTGAATGGATGCCCATCCAATGGCTGGGTAAATTGTGGTATATGAATGTTATGGAATATTATTGTTCTGTAAGAAATGACCAGCAGGATGAATACAGAGAGGCTTGGAGAGACTTACATGAACTGATGCTAAGTGAAATGAGCAGAACTAGGAGATCACTTTACACTTCGACAATGATATTGTATGAGGATGTATTCTGATGGAAGTGTATTTCTTTGACAAAGACTCAGCTTCAATTGATAAATGATGGACAAAAGCAGCTACACCCAAAGAAAGAACACTGGGAAATGAATGTGAACTATTTGCATTTTTGTTTTTCTTTCCGAGTTGTTTTTACCTTCTGAATCCAATTCTCCCTGTGCAACAAGAGAACTGTTCAGTTCTGCAAACATATATTGTATCTAGGATATACTGCAACATATCTAACATATATAGGACTGCTTGCCATCTAGGGGAGGGGGTGGAGGGAGGGAGGGGAAAAATCGGAACAGAAACGAGTGCAAGGGATAATGTTGTAAAAAAATTACCCTGGCATGGATTCTGTCAATATAAAGTTATTATAAAATAAAATAAAATATTAAAAAAAAAAAGAATAAGCTGGATTTTAAGAATGAGGCAGATTGGGATAATCTTTCTTTTACTTATGCACTGTTTCCTGTTGTCTTAAAAGGGTGATGATCTCATAGATCATTTAACATGAGGAGGGCAGACTGAGCAGAACCAAAGAGGTTCTCCTCTCATTTACTCCAGGTCTAAGACCCTAAATTCTTTTTTCCACTTTTTCTTAGTTCCAGATGTTGCTAGTGAGTAGTTCAAATCATGGCAACCTTGGAAAAGGGATTATTAAACAATCTAGAGTTCAGAAAAGCTAGAAATCCTGGCAGTTGAACCTATAACAGGTTTTGGAGTTGGTATTGGTATTCTGCAGCCCACAGGTAGGAGAGTAACTGAACCATATTAAAATGTAACAGTGAAATGTTTAACAAAATAAAATAAAAAATATGGAAAAATGCACAGATAACACTACATTTTAAAGCTAAGTCACTATGTAGTGGCAATACTTATGTGTGGTTGAGTAGCCCTGTTTCTTTTTTAGCTTAAAAACATAGAAAAGGGACCACTCCAACATGCATAAGGATCCCTGCCATTGTATATTAAAATAAAAAAAAATTATTTGTTACATTTTATCTATTACATTTTATCTGTTTTGTTATTATTCCTCAATTATATTTTAATCCTGATCGATGGGAGCACTTGGGAGTGTTGCAGTTACATACTTCTAGTGTGTTTGACAAATCTATTTAATGGGAATAGAGTTAGCTGAGGAAAATAACAAATTGGGTAGCAATTTAAAAAATATTTTGACAATAATTTTAAAATAAATATTTTCATGTTAACACTAATCTGATTATTAATAAATGGAACTAGAGGCCAGGGAAATCATCCCACAATTGGAAAAATATCATCAGTTGGGGTTAGAGTCATTTTCTTTCTTTTTTGCTGGGGGTAATTACATATAAAGATAGTTTTCAACATTCATTTTTTATAAAATTTGAGTGTTATTTTTTTCTCTCTCCTTTGCTTCCATCAACTCTCCCTAACATGTCAAGAAGTTTGACATAGGATATGTATACATGTGCAGTCATGCAAACATATATTGTATCTAGGATATACTGCAACATATCTAACATATATAGGACTGCTTGCCATCTAGGGGAGGGGGTGGAGGGAGGGAGGGGAAAAATCGGAACAGAAACGAGTGCAAGGGATAATGTTGTAAAAAAATTACCCTGGCATGGATTCTGTCAATATAAAGTTATTATAAAATAAAATATTAAAAAAAAAAAGAATAAGCTGGATCTCAGCAGTGTTTCTATTGGGCTTATATCCCAAAGAAATACTAAAGAAGGGAAAGGGACCTGTATGTGCCAAAATGTTTGTGGCAGCCCTGTTTGTAGTGGCTAGAAACTGGAAATTGAATGGATGCCCATCCAATGGCTGGGTAAATTGTGGTATATGAATGTTATGGAATATTATTGTTCTGTAAGAAATGACCAGCAGGATGAATACAGAGAGGCTTGGAGAGACTTACATGAACTGATGCTAAGTGAAATGAGCAGAACTAGGAGATCACTTTACACTTCGACAATGATATTGTATGAGGATGTATTCTGATGGAAGTGTATTTCTTTGACAAAGACTCAGCTTCAATTGATAAATGATGGACAAAAGCAGCTACACCCAAAGAAAGAACACTGGGAAATGAATGTGAACTATTTGCATTTTTGTTTTTCTTTCCGAGTTGTTTTTACCTTCTGAATCCAATTCTCCCTGTGCAACAAGAGAACTGTTCAGTTCTGCAAACATATATTGTATCTAGGATATACTGCAACATATCTAACATATATAGGACTGCTTGCCATCTAGGGGAGGGGGTGGAGGGAGGGAGGGGAAAAATCGGAACAGAAACGAGTGCAAGGGATAATGTTGTAAAAAAATTACCCTGGCATGGATTCTGTCAATATAAAGTTATTATAAAATAAAATAAAATAAAATATTAAAAAAAAAAAGAATAAGCTGGATCTCAGCAGTGTTTCTATTGGGCTTATATCCCAAAGAAATACTAAAGAAGGGAAAGGGACCTGTATGTGCCAAAATGTTTGTGGCAGCCCTGTTTGTAGTGGCTAGAAACTGGAAATTGAATGGATGCCCATCCAATGGCTGGGTAAATTGTGGTATATGAATGTTATGGAATATTATTGTTCTGTAAGAAATGACCAGCAGGATGAATACAGAGAGGCTTGGAGAGACTTACATGAACTGATGCTAAGTGAAATGAGCAGAACTAGGAGATCACTTTACACTTCGACAATGATATTGTATGAGGATGTATTCTGATGGAAGTGTATTTCTTTGACAAAGACTCAGCTTCAATTGATAAATGATGGACAAAAGCAGCTACACCCAAAGAAAGAACACTGGGAAATGAATGTGAACTATTTGCATTTTTGTTTTTCTTTCCGAGTTGTTTTTACCTTCTGAATCCAATTCTCCCTGTGCAACAAGAGAACTGTTCAGTTCTGCAAACATATATTGTATCTAGGATATACTGCAACATATCTAACATATATAGGACTGCTTGCCATCTAGGGGAGGGGGTGGAGGGAGGGAGGGGAAAAATCGGAACAGAAACGAGTGCAAGGGATAATGTTGTAAAAAAATTACCCTGGCATGGATTCTGTCAATATAAAGTTATTATAAAATAAATATTTAAAAAAAAAAAGAATAAGCTGGATTTTAAGAATGAGGCAGATTGGGATAATCTTTCTTTTACTTATGCACTGTTTCCTGTTGTCTTAAAAGGGTGATGATCTCATAGATCATTTAACATGAGGAGGGCAGACTGAGCAGAACCAAAGAGGTTCTCCTCTCATTTACTCCAGGTCTAAGACCCTAAATTCTTTTTTCCACTTTTTCTTAGTTCCAGATGTTGCTAGTGAGTAGTTCAAATCATGGCAACCTTGGAAAAGGGATTATTAAACAATCTAGAGTTCAGAAAAGCTAGAAATCCTGGCAGTTGAACCTATAACAGGTTTTGGAGTTGGTATTGGTATTCTGCAGCCCACAGGTAGGAGAGTAACTGAACCATATTAAAATGTAACAGTGAAATGTTTAACAAAATAAATAAAAAATATGGAAAAATGCACAGATAACACTACATTTTAAAGCTAAGTCACTATGTAGTGGCAATACTTATGTGTGGTTGAGTAGCCCTGTTTCTTTTTTAGCTTAAAAACATAGAAAAGGGACCACTCCAACATGCATAAGGATCCCTGCCATTGTATATTAAAATAAAAAAAATTATTTGTTACATTTTATCTGTTTTGTTATTATTCCTCAATTATATTTTAATCCTGATCGATGGGAGCACTTGGGAGTGTTGCAGTTACATACTTCTAGTGTGTTTGACAAATCTATTTAATGGGAATAGAATTAGCTGAGGAAAATAACAAATTGGGTAGCAATTTAAAAAATATTTTGACAATAATTTTAAAATAAATATTTTCATGTTAACACTAATCTGATTATTAATAAATGGAACTAGAGGCCAGGGAAATCATCCCACAATTGGAAAAATATCATCAGTTGGGGTTAGAGTCATTTTCTTTCTTTTTTGCTGGGGGTAATTACATATAAAGATAGTTTCAACATTCATTTTTTATAAAATTTGAGTGTTATTTTTTTCTCTCTCCTTTGCTTCCATCAACTCTCCCTAAGATGTCAAGAAGTTTGACATAGGATATGTATACATGTGCAGTCATGTAAACATATTTCCTCATTAGTCAGGTTATGAACAAAGACTCATAATGAAAGGGAAGGGAAGAAATAACACAAACAAACAAACAAACAAACAAACAAACAAACAAACAAGCAAAAGTATTATGATTCAATATGTACTCAGATTCCATAGTTCTTTCTTTGGATATTGATAATATCATGAGTCTTTTGGAATTATTTTGAATCAACGTATTGTTAAGGAGAGCTAAGTCAATCATAAATGAGCATAACACAATATTCTGCTCACTTCACTCAGCATCAGTTCAAGTAAGTTTTTCCAGGTTTTCTGAAATTCACTAGCTCATTATTTCTTACAGCATAATAATATTCCATTATACTAATATGACACTTGTTCAGCCATTCTCCAACTGATGAGTATCTTCTCAATTTTCAAGATTTTTCCACCACAAAAAGGAGCTGCGCTAAATATTTTTGTATATTGTGGGTCCTTTCCCCCCCTTCTAAAGATCTCTTTAGAACCTAGGACATGGTTCTAACCTAGGAATGGTATTACTGGGTCATAGAGTATGCACAGTTTGATTGTCCTCTGTGTATAATTGCAAATTGCTCTTCAGAATGATTAGATCAGTTCACTACTCTTCCAACAATATATTAGTCTCCAGGTTTTCCACATCACCTCCAATATTTACCATTTTTCTTTTCTGTCATATTAGCCAATCTGATAGGGATAAGGTAGTACTTCAGGTTTTAATTTGTATTTCTCCATGAAGGATTCTGGGAAGATCATGAAGTAAGTAGATTTCATAAACTTGTCATACAAATAAAATCAGATGTAAACAGATGGAAAAATATCATCAGTTGGGGTTAGAGTCATTTTCTTTCTTTTTTGCTGGGGGTAATTACATATAAAGATAGTTTCAACATTCATTTTTTATAAAATTTGAGTGTTATTTTTTTCTCTCTCCTTTGCTTCCATCAACTCTCCCTAAGATGTCAAGAAGTTTGACATAGGATATGTATACATGTGCAGTCATGTAAACATATTTCCTCATTAGTCAGGTTATGAACAAAGACTCATAATGAAAGGGAAGGGAAGAAATAACACAAACAAACAAACAAACAAGCAAAAGTATTATGATTCAATATGTACTCAGATTCCATAGTTCTTTCTTTGGATATTGATAATATCATGAGTCTTTTGGAATTATTTTGAATCAACGTATTGTTAAGGAGAGCTAAGTCAATCATAAATGAGCATAACACAATATTCTGCTCACTTCACTCAGCATCAGTTCAAGTAAGTTTTTCCAGGTTTTCTGAAATTCACTAGCTCATTATTTCTTACAGCATAATAATATTCCATTATACTAATATGACACTTATTCAGCCATTCTCCAATTGATGGGCATCCACTCAGTTTCAAGTTTCTCCGTTGCCCCACTTTTAGTCACTAGGGGAAAACTAGATTCATAACTCATCTAGATTCCTGTAGAACAGAGTTGTCAATACATCAGCTTTACACATGGATAGATATTGAACGTGATATTTCTTTAGCATAGGGAATTCACATATAGGAAATCCCTTCTCTTAATTCAGGTTGACAAATTTTCTGTAACTTACAGTATTTGTCATTTTTTTAAAAGCCCTGAGAGGTTAAACAATTTCCCCAGGATCTCATATCCAGACCTTCTAGTTTTTGAAACTTGATCTCTATATATTATATCAGTTCTCTCCAATGTATATAATAAGGCACTATAATACACCAGCTAGATAGTTCAGTGAACCTTACTTCAAATCCAGATTCAAATACTTATTATCTATGTGACCTAGGACATATCAGTTAATTTGTTTGCCTCCATTTCCTCAACTATAAATGATGAAAATAACAGTACCTTCCTCTCAGATTTTCTATAAGACTCAAATAAAATAATATTTATAAAATACTTTATAAGTGCAATATAAATATTTATTCCCTTCTCCTTTCCTACAGATATAATATGCACATACATGGTTTCTTAGGGAAAAAAAAAACAACAAACACTGCATGCAACAGAAGTTCATAGCCTCATACAATGTTGTTTATTTAACATTTTTGTTTATATTGGTGATTTAGTATTAATTATTGTTATCAATTATATTAATATTATTTTATTTACTTATAATTAATAATTATTATTAATTATAAATAAACAATAAAAATAAAAAAAAAAAGTTTTCTGTCTCCCCAAAGATTGAAGGGTATAAGAAGACATTGATCAACAGATTAGTGCTATTCTGAATCAACTACTTTTGCATCTGATCCAACTAATTGAAGCTGTAAACATAAATGAATGAATTCCAGGCAACAATTTCAAATTAGGCAAGAGATTAATTCTGGATGAATATTAGATTTTGGCAGTGACTTGGATTCTGTGTCAAAGGAAACATACAAAGCTAGATGTACCAATCTAGAATATGCAAATCCCAAACATAAATAAGTATTTTAGTGTTATACCTGGGTACTATCCACACAGAGTATATCTTTCTGAATGCCTTCCAAATTTCTAGGTATATTGTGAGTCTGGGTAAATATTATATTCAAACAATAGCTAATGTGTTTCTATCTGAGTGTTTCTTTTGGCAGAACTTCCATTCAAAGCAAGAAAATAACATAAAATAAATTATTCTAAAACATGATAAAAATTTTATATTATAGGCCATGAACAAGAAACATCCTTACCATACATCCAGGTATATAGTATCCCACAATTTATAGTATAGAAAAGGAGTTTTAGTAGTGAAGAAGGCACATATTAACAGGTAACATGCTTGGTTTGCCAGATTGTAGAGAATACATATAGGTAGATAATATACATGAGTATGATATGTTTAGGCCCAGGGCAACTCACATTTCTGATGCTGCAGCGTTGATGGTGCACATTGATAATGCTATCAGGAAAGGTGCTTTCTCTGTTCTGAGATCATCTGCTGCTCAATACTCTCCACCATGTTTG
Organism: Antechinus flavipes; assembly: GCF_016432865.1. NCBI lineage: Eukaryota > Metazoa > Chordata > Mammalia > Dasyuromorphia > Dasyuridae > Antechinus > Antechinus flavipes. The sequence continues at coordinate 214,075,797 of NC_067402.1, forward strand.
CTACTGGACAACTTTTAGCTGTATCCCCACTCTTTTTTCCCTGAATATCTCTACTACTGCAGCTGCTTTACCAGTCATTTATTTCCATTGGTGCTACTGCTCACTCTTATTATTTAATGTACATTTGCCTTTTCCTTCTCAGGAGACTGACTTTACCAGTTCTTTATCGTGATTGCCTTTGGTAACTTCTTTATTTCTTTTGTGTTAAAAATCCCAGATAGCAACCTTCTTTCATTTAGTGATTCAAGTCATCATGAATGTTTACTTGGTTTTCCCCCCTAAAATTTAGACTAAAATTTATTCTTACAGTTGTTTGAATTATAATTAGAAAATGTCTTTTAATTTCTATCAAACTTCTGTTCCGGGCAAATCAGTCCCAAGAACTCTGCTTAACAAAACTGAAACAAATAGGATAAAATTGTGGTCATGAACTTCTTCTTCACTCCCTTCTCTTCTTCTTGTTATCTTCAAATGACAGAGATTGAGTTGGGTAGTCAAGACTGCAAAGGAGATCCAGTGACTTTGCCCTATTTTCCACTAAAAAACAAAAATTATAGCAACTCATATACCATTTGTAAATAGATCAGCTAAGTCTACACAAAGGAGTTAGAGTTAGGGCCCATACTCATAGATATTCATCAGGCATTCTAAATACTTTTATATTCCTATCTTCCCTGCTTTATGTAAAGGAGTACATAAACATTCTGTATCACCAAAGCACCTTAGTTCTGCCTAAGTGTGATGGCATATCAATTATTTTAGTTGTGTGTATATATTCCCATTTTAATTGGCTAATTTTATAGTATTTTATTTACTTTTCAATTGGAGACGGAATAAAAAACCATCATTTTTTAGGTTCTAGAATAGAGAGCAATTTTACGCCTGTTAAATGTCCAATAAATTTTCCAGGTGTCATGAATAAAGCTTAAATAAATATTCATGTTCAAATGTATTTATATTTCTGTAATATTGTTGTATAGGTGTAAAGCAGTTTGATGCTATTAAATAATAGAGCCAAAAGAAAATGCAAAAGAGATATTGACTGGAGATATGACCCCCTGAGGAAAGCTAGTCAACACTGTGAGAATAGAATTAAAGCCTGCATAAAATACAAGTAGTGCTTTCAAAAAAGAATTTAAGAGCAAGAGAAACTAAACCTATAATCCTAGCATGAAATTCAAAATGAGCTTTATGGGCTTTATTGTCAAATGCAGCAACAACTACCATGTGTTCCTGGGAATGGCCTACTGCCTATAATTAAATTAATTTGTCTATCCTTGGTCTCAACCTGAATCATTCAATTATGTAATTTGAATGAACGATCCAGTATTTGGTCAATAAGGACTTATTGAAAGGTAGATGAGATTCTTACAGGAATGACTTTCCTTGACATCATTTTTATATAGCATTATGTCAATGTTGTTTATGTGCTAGAAACTGTTTTCTGAAAGCAGTGGGATTAGTGGTAAAAAAGCCACAAGATATAAAGATATAAAATCATAAGAAGTAGTATGCTATAGTGGAAATAGTTTTAAAATTTTAAAACACCTGATTTTACATTCTGGCTCTTATTCTTTCATATGTAAAATAAAGGAATCAGATGAAGTAATTTCTAAAATTCTTTCTATTTCTAACACCTAAAATATAATGATAGTTGTAATTGTTACTCAAATAATTCTCTGAAGACAAGCTCGAGTCTGGTTGAAGAAAACTGAGGGTGAGAAAAGAGGGAGGTAGTTGAAAACTATGTTGATTGATTGTCATGTATTTAGAGAAAGTAAAGTATCTTGGGTTCAAGGATATGAATTTAGGAGCCATTAAGGTAAATAATATTTTTGTGATAGTTTCCCAACATTTAGCAACATTTGCTTTCTAAATAGATGATTATGTGGTAGATATTAATAACACTTAACAAATAAGTGAAAGCAGAATACAACAAATAAATTATTTATTCAAATAGGATTTGTTTACAGATACACTAGAGCCAATCAGAACCCAAGATGTCATCTGCCACATCTTTAGAGGGCAGAGAACATAGAACACTGCAATAATCATATTTAGCAAAGTGTGATTTGAGATTATAACACTTACAAAAATATTTAATACCTTGAAGGTTTAGGAAACAGTGATTAATAGGGGCATATGTGTTTGATCTCATAAATATTATTTGTGAACTCATAATTGGCCTTTTTCAGCTATTTGTCCTTGGCACATATTCAATATTCTTAGCAATCTTAGCAAAACACAGGTGGCTGTTATATGCTTTGGAGGTCAGTACTGGCCAGCTTCTCTTAATTAACCAAATAAATGAGACAGATTCATTAACCTTTAGCTGTAATCTTGTGGGGATGAGTATAATGGCTTCTACCCAGAATTTTTGCTAAATTTTATCTTAAGAATGGCATAGGAAGAAACTTAGAATATCTGCATGGGTTGATCCCCATAGATATGAAAGGAACCCAAACCCCAAAACATCTTATTATAAAAGTTACAAAGAGGAAAAATAAATATTTTGAATATTTTATAGGTCAGCTGACAGGCACTGTTTAAAACAAACAATCATTAACAATTAATGTGAAAGCAGATAGGATTATAATATACTACATTAAATACAAATGTTTCTTTTTAAGAATCTAGTCTCCCCTAAAATTTGTTTGCTCTGGGAGTTTCAGTATATGAAAAGTGATAAATAGATCTAATGCTAGCTTTAAAAAGTAAAAAAAAAAAAAAAAAAAAAAAAAAGACAAAAAGTAAATATCGGTGGATCCTTGAATTACCAGATGAGTCCTGGAAGTCACAAATGTCATTAGCTAATAAAAAAGGTACCCACATCACAGGAATAGAAGAAGGAGTAATTGTTAGGTTTGGAATAAAGATATACCCCTAATGTAGATGTACAGTACATATATTACCCAACTTCAAAGCCTTATTGATATGTGGTGCTTTCCCCATTGGTAAATCAATGCTTACCGCCTGCATGAGGAGTGGATCAGAGTTATCAAAAACAGGAAACAAGAAAGATCAAGTTTCTGTGATCTTTTCAGGCTCATCTATCACTTTGGGCCCTTCTGGCTTCCAGTTCTGAGAGAGAAGATGGAGGATGTCAAGCTTATTTCAAAATTCTAAAAGGAGAAAAGACTGAAAGTAGTGACATGTGAAAAGCGACATGTAGCTCAGCTTGCTCCACTGGAGACTTCAGGGAATTTTCCCCTTTGAGTGAGATTTTGTTCATTCTGTATAGTCTCTGTGACCATGTCTGTCTCTGTTTGTTCCTCTTTCTCTGTGTGTGTTTCTCTCTGTTTGTCTTTCTGTTTTTGCCTCTTTCTCTTTGTGTCTCGGCCTTTATCTCTCTATGTGTCTTTTGCAGTTTCTCTGTCTTTCTCTATTTTTGTCTTTCTGTCTCTGTCTCTCTCTTCTTGAGAAAAGGGTTGTCTTTCTTAGCATAGTACTTGACATAGTAGGCATTTCATAAGTATTTATTGATTTATTAAATGACATAAAATGGTGATAATAATAGCACTAGCCTCAAGGTTGTTGAGAGGATCTGATAAGATCACTTATACAAAATACTTTGCATATCTACTCTATACCTTTTTCTTTCTCTCCCTCTCCCTCTCCTTCTCTCTCTCCTTCTCTCCCTCCCTACCTTCCCCCCGTCTCTGTTTCTCTCCCAAAGTGCTGCTTTATCTTATGTTGTCGATTAGCTATTTTCATATGAATATTTGGTTAGATTTCTTTGTTGCCATGAACTTGGATAAATTGGTTTCTTTGCTCTTTACTATATGTGTTTATTGTGGAAAGTAGTGTTTGTTAGTAAATCAAATTTTCGATATAAAATCTGGGCTTTCTTTTCCAATTAGGAAGTAGTGAGCTGAGGTTTAGCTTAAACTTAAAAACTATATCTCCTAAATTAGTAATATTTGAGGAATGAGATACATACAACTCTTGTTTCTCTCCCCACTTCTGCCCCTCCTTCCTTCCGTCCATATTTCTCCAAAGAAAACTTTTATTGAAATCAGTTCCCCCCTCTGAACAAAGCAGAGTGTTAGCCTTGGCCCCCAACTAAAAGTCTCCCTAGGAGATGGATGAAAGAAGAGGGATCTAGACAAGTAAATAGGTTTTTTAAAAAACTTGTTTCCCACAGGCCCAGCATACACAGCTTGATCTAAGCTAAGTTGCAGATAGTTTGTCCTTGTGTTGAATGTGTCTAGTATGTGTAAATATGTGTGCATGTATGGGGGGGGCAATATTTTCTAGGGTTCAGGTTTCTTCCCAGAGTCCCTGAAAGATCAGCACATTTGAGGCTAATCCTGATTGCACAGCACACTGTAGTGCACATATTATATGTCTGTCTGTGAGGAGGACTCACCTTAATGGACATACTCATATGGAAGAGACTAATTGATTTTCTCTCTCATACATTTGTCCAAATGCATTTGCCTGAACTTCCTGCCTACATAATGCAAAGAGTTTAAACTGAAACTGAAGGGGATGGGACAAAATTGATAGTAAATATCCCCCCAAATTGATACTACGATGGTTACAATACAAAAATAATAGTAGTAAATTCAATTAGAATTTCACAGAAATTATATTCAAGAAAAATCCATCAATAATAATCATTATCTAAGATGTCTCTGTATAAATGGACAAGTATTAGATATCAAACTAATTGAATTAAAGACCTTAATGGAAGGTGACAAATTCCATCCTATAGGTATCATCGAGTGGAATAGAACTCATGAGTAGAATGTGGCTCTGGAAAGTTATACATTATTCAAAAGTATTGGAAAAGGTAAATGGGAGAGACATGTGGTCACATTAAATATTTAAAAAGATATACATACGAAGAAATCAGGAACCAGAGGAAATAATAGTTTGAGACCATTTGTGTAAAAAGCAATAGAGTTAAAGCAGAAACAATATTGTCAGGTGATTATTCTGCAAACTAGGAGAGAAAGAAATAGCAGATAAAGAGGTTGGTAAACTGCTTATAATGATATGGAAATGATGGCAATATATCAAATAGCAAGACAAATAGCAGAATAAACTTTGCTCAAAACAGAACAGCTTACAATTTTATTGAATTGCTTTAATAAACATCTTATCATTCAGAAAGTGGAGAAACCAATAAGGGGAGCTGATATTTTTAATTGAATTCCTTTGTCATTTGTTCTATTGTCCATCACACATTATCAGTTCCAAATTTTGGATTACTTTCACCACTTGCTTCCTTTTTACCTAGTCACATTCCTGAACAGATCTGGAAGAAGTCATCTGATTTTTCTGATTAAATTAAAGATATTTAAATTATGGATTCTCAAGTGTTACCTTGTTTCATCAAGGCAGTCCTCCTACTCTTCCCTCCTCAATTTTCTAGCACATTCCCCACAGGGCTTGTTCAAAACCTTGTCTTATGTCCCTAAGCCTCTCATTGTACCTTTCCTTGATATCTCTTTTCTGCAGATCCTACTTTTCAACTTGAGAAAATCAAGGCCATTTGCCAAAATGTTTCTTTGCTCTCATTTCTTTTAAGAGTTTAAAATTTAGCTTAACATGTCATACTCTCCCAAATTAGCAAAAAATGACTTTCCTCCATGATCATCTTTTCTTGCTTATTTTTTTTCTTCTGAATTTTTGATTATTCATTATTGGCTCTTATCTTCCCTATCTGAATGTTCATTTGAAGCCTATTGTCATAGATCTTTGTCTGAGTCACACCCACTATATGTGGTTGTCATTAAATTTTCTAGACCCTCTTCTCCTTTTTCCCATTCTCTGTCACTTGTTCTCATCATCTAATAAGGATTCAATTATCATATGTACATAGCTGTATCCATGCTTGTTTCTCTCCAAAGTACCAGTTGCACATCATGAAATATATATATGAGAACTTTAAATTAGATAATCATAATTTTAATTTTCAGCATGCCCAAAACAAAAGTTATTCCCTTTCCCAAAAAATTCATCCCTCTTTTGAACTTCCCTCTTCCAACTGAAGGCAGTGCTGTGCTCTTAAGCCAGGTTCTCAATCTTAGTGACATTCTAAAACTAAAACTTTCTGTGGAGAGTACCTAACTGTAGTCAGTACTTATTTTACACAATTTTCACACTGTCACCAAAATCATTTTCCCTACCCCAAAATCTAACTGTGTAATTCATTTCCACTGCTGATTAAAGTCCACTGAGTCCCTATTATTTTGAATTTCAAATATAAGTTCTGCTCTGTAGTATGCAACTTTACTCCTTATTTTTCTGGTCTCCTTATACATTGTTCCCCTCTATGTACTCAATAGCAATTAGTTAGTGTAGTAGATAGAGTGCCAGCTTTGCAATCAGAAAGATTCATCTTTCTAAATTCAAATCTGATCTTAGACACTTACTACCTGTATAATTCCAGGCAAGTATTTAACTTTATTTGCATTGTAAAATAATCTGAAGAAGGACTGAACAAACATTCCAGTATCTTTGCCTTGCAAAAAGGGGTTAGGATTAGGGTTAGGACACAAAGAATGTACATGACTAAAAAATGACCAAGCAACAGCAATCCAGACATAATGGGCTTCTTTCTGTTTTTTTTTTTTTATTATTATTAATGATGCTCCATCTCCGATCTCTGTGTTTTCAAAATGGCTCTCTCTCATGCCTAGAATGTACTCCTTATAAATTTTCATCTCTTTGAATTTGTGTTTTCTTTTAAGATTAACATCACACATTACATTTTATGATAGAACAACTTCCCTAGTTTCCCTTCTCACCCTCACCAAATATTATTTAATGTCCACTTTTTAGAATTTATAAGAAGGAAATGAAAGTCAAAACTATTGTGACATGTTAATTAGACTTTAGGAAATCAAATTGTAAGGGATTAAGAGAAATTATAGGATTTCATGACCTTAAATTCTATAAATGAAATTAGTCCAGTTTAGAAGAGGAACTCTCAAAAATGGGATTCTGAAGACAAAAGGAAAATAATAATAATCAGAAGAAAAAGTAAATTGAATTTTCACATATAGAAAGCACTGAAATTTGAATGAATACAAAGAAACAAAAATATTTGAAATGTTATACTACAAGTATACATAATAAAAATGGGATTTATAAGTCATGTATTTAAGAAAAAGCTTCATAATACTACTAGCTTCACATAATACTTTTGTCCTTGCTCTCAGTTTTATTTTCATGGCAACCAGTAGCATTATAGGAGATGAAAGAAACACCAGCTCCATGAAACTCTTGTCTGTTTTTGCCTTTTTAAAATAAAGTCTCAAAAATGTTTTGGAGAAAGGCAAAATTATGATCAAGGATTTGCCAGCAATTAAAAGAATGTTCTAATATCAAAGTAAATAGTTAATTGGTCAGAACCATGGCCAGAGAGTTTGAGTAAGAGAAGCAGAGAGAAAATTAAAAGGACAGAATTAATCTTAGCCTAGGGACATCTAATAGCTTTTGCTATCTGTTAGAGTGGATGCAGCTGTCAGGGCCACATAACATGCAAACCAGAAGAGTTTTAGTCCGAAAAGAAAATCTTGTTAGGCATTGCACCCTGATTCCATTCCATGCCACTCAGATCCCAGCTGATACAACCAGATATTTGATTTGTAAATGTCACAGCTAAAAACCAAAGAGAAATGTCCAGCTGTGTCAACACAATTCCAGTACAGAATGGAGATGACAGCATTGTTGATTCAATGCTCTTTAAAGACTGCAGGCAAAAGGTGAAAAAGAGAAGAAAAAAAGAATAAGTACTTTTAAAATTCCTACTATGTGCCAGGAGATAGAATAGAAAATCAGAAGAGAACAGAACAAAATTATATGACTTTAACAGAGGATAATAAGATCACATATTTAGCAGCTGAAAATACTATGGAGGGAATTGAACCCAATTTATGATTTTTATAGATGAGGAAACTTAGGTAGAGAGAGTTTATGTTATTTCCCCATGTCAAACAGATAGGAAGTCTTTGAAATCAGAATCTGCATAGCCTCAAAAATGTGCCTTTCTGTTTCTAATATTTCCTTAACAATAAATACTTCTTATGTGCACATTATTTCAGGTATTTTTCTGTGTGTATTTTCCCTTTCAGGTATTTCCCTCAATATGTGTTTTTAAATTGTAAATACTCTCCATGTATATTCATTCACCTTCTGGTAATTTTTATTTAGTTGGAGAATATACTTTTGTGGGGATGGAAATTTTTCTTGGTGGGTACTTTGCTGTGTTTTGAACTTATTTAACAATGGGATTTAATGTGTCCTTTCTTGTTTGATTATTGACTGTAAATATGTTGTTTGGTACTTGTGAGCTATGGTTTTGAATGTAAGCTTACCTATTAGGATATGTAAATCTAGGATCACTTTTAGGATATCTACAAATTAGAAGTTTTCTAGCGGTGATAATATGGAAAGTAATATAGAAGAACAGAGAACTTATCAGTCAACCCAATTTTTTTAAAACATGGATGATTAAATATCAGATCTTTGGAGAAGGAAGGAATTTATGACCAAAGAAGAACTAGAGAAAATTATGAAATGAAAAATAGGCAACTTTGATTACATTAAATTACGAAGGTTTTGCTAAAACAAAACCAATAGAAACAAGATTTTAAAAAAATTAGTATATCTTTTATTTACAAAATATATGCATGGGTAATTCTTCAATACTGATCCTTGCAAAACCTTATGTTCCAACTTTTCTCCTCCTTCCCCTATCCTTGCCCCTAGATGGCAGGTAGTCCAATACATGTTAAATATATTAAAGTATATATTAAATATAATATATGTATACATATCTATATAGTTATATTGTTGCACAAGAAAAATCAGATCTAGAAAGAAAGTAAAAGAAAAACCTGAGAAAGAAAACAAAAAGGCAAGCAAACAATAGCAGAAAGAGTGAAAATGCTATGTGGTGGTCTACATTCATTTCCCATATTTCTCACTCTGGGTGTAGCTGATTCTTTTCATTTCTGAAAAATTAGAACTGGTTTGAATCATCTAATTGTTGAAGAGAACCACATCATCAGAGTTGATCATCATATAATCTTGCTGCTACCATGCACAATGATTTCCTGGTTCTGCTCACTTCACCTAGCATCAGTCCATGAAGGTTTCTCCAAGTCTCTCTGAAATCATCCTGCTCATTTATTACAGAACAATAATATTCTATAACAATCATATACAATAATTCATTCAGCCATTCTCCAATTGATGGGTATCCATTCAATTTCCACTTTCTATCCACTACTAAAAGAGCTGCCACAAACATTTTTGCACATACAGATCCCTTTCCCTTCTTTAAGATCTCTTTGGGATATAAACCCAATAGGGAGACTGCTGGGTCAAAGAGTATGCACAGTTTGATAACTTTTTGAACATAATTCCAAATTGTGCTCCAAAATGGTTGGATTTGTTCACAATTCCACCAATAATGCATGTGTCCTAATTTTCCTACATCCCCTCCAACATTCATCATTATATTTTCCTGTCATCTTAGCCAATCTGACAGGTGTGTGCTGGTATCTCAGAGTTGTTTTAATTTGCATTTCTCTGATCAATAATGATTTGGAGTACCTTTTCATATGACTAGAAATAGTTTCAATTTCTTCATCTGAAAACTATTCATATCCTTTGACTGTTTATCAGTTGGAGAATGGCTTTATTTCTTATATATTAGAGTCAATTCTCTATATATTTTGGAAATGAGGCCTTTATCAGAACCTTTGACTATAAAAATGTTTTCTCAATTTATTGTTTCCCTTCTAATCTTATCTGCATTGGTTTTGTTTATACAACAACTTTTTAAACTTACTATAATCAAAATTTCCTATTTTATGATCAATAACATTCTCAAGTTCTTCTTTGGTCACAAATTCCTTCCTCTCCACAGTTCTGAGAGATAAACTATCCTATGTCCTTCTAATTTATTTATAATCTCATTCTTTATGTCTAGATCATAAACCCATTTTGACATTATCTTGGTGTATGGTATATGCCTAGTTTCTGCCACAAATAGTTTACAATTTCTCAGCAGTTTTTGTCAAATAGTGAATTCTTATCTCAAAAGTTGGTTTTTCAAACACTAGATTGCTATAGTTATTGACTATTTTGTCCTGTGCATCTAATTTATTCCACTGATCAACTAGTCTATTTCTTATCCAGGACCAGGACCAGGACTAATCCAAGTTTTGATGACCATTGTGTTATAATATAGTTTTAGATCTGGTACAGCTAGGCCATCTTCGTTTATTTATTTATTTTTTCATTAACTCCCTTGAAAGTCTTGACCTTTTGTTCTTCCAGATGAATTTTGTTGTTATTTTTTCTATGTCCATAAAATAATTTCTGGGGAGTTTGATTTGTATAGCACTAAATAAATAGATTCGTTTAGGTAGTATTGTCCTCTTTATTATTATTCATCCTATCCAGGAGCACTTAATATTTTTCCAATTATTTAGATCTGACTTTATTTGTGTGGAAAATGTTTTATAGTTTTGCTTATATAGTTCCTGAATTTTCCTTGGCAAACAGATTTCCAAATATTTTATAATATTGACAGTTATTTTAAATGGAATTTCTCTTTGTATCTCTTGCTGTTGAATGTTGTTAGTGATGTATAAAAATGCTGATGAATTATGTGAATTTATTTTGTATCCTGCAATTTTGCTAAAGTTGTGAATTATTTCTAATAGCTTTTTAATAGAATCTCTGGAGTTCTCTAAGTATATCATCATATCATCTGCAACGAGTGATAGTTTGGATTCCTTATTACCTACTCTAATTACTTTAATCTTTTTTTTTCTCTTATTACCAAAGTTAGCATTTCTAATACAATATTGAATAGTAATGGGGATAGTGGGCAACCTTGTGTCACTCCTAATCTTATTGGGAATGGTTCCAGTTTAACCCTATTACATATGACGCTTACTGATGGTTTTAAATAGATGGTACTGACTATTTTAAGGAAAAATCCATTTGTTCCTATACTCTCCAATGTTTTTAATAGGAATGAGTGTTGGATTTTATCAAATGCTTTTTCTGTATCTATTGAGATGATGGTTTTTGTTAATTTGGTTATTGATATAGACAAATATGCTAATAATTTCCCTAATATTGAAGCAGACCTACATTCCTGGTATATATCCTACTGGTCATGGTGTGTTATTCTGGGCATGATTTTCTATAATCTCTTTCCTAATATTTTATTTAAGATTTTTGCATCAATATTTATTAGAGAGATTGGTCTATAATTTTCTTTCTCTCTTTTCCTTCTATCTGGTTTAGGTATCAGTACTATGTCTGTGTCATAAAAGGAATTTGGTAGGACTCATTCATTCCCTATTTTTCAAATAGTTTTGAGCTTACTTGTTCTTTAAATGTTTGGTAGAATTCACATATAAAGCCATCTTGTCCTGGAGATTTTTTCTGAGGGGGTTGATTAATAGCTTCTTCTATTTCTTTTTTTCTAAAATGGGACTATTTAAGCAATTTACTTCCTCTTCTGTTAATCTAGGCAACCTATATTATTCTAGGTATTCATCCACTTCACTTAGGTTATCAAATTTATTGGTATAAAGTTGGGAAAAGTAACTCCTAATTATTGCTCTAATTTCCTCTTTATTAGTGGAAATTTCTCAGGGAGTCTGGGGACAAGAAAGATACTCTACACAAGAAGTGATGAGAATCTGAACTAAAATTTTATCTGTGTAATCTGAGAGAAAATAAAAAGTTTGGGAGAAATTGTAAAGTAGAATCAACAAGTTTTGGAAAATGATGAAATATTGGGGTAAGTGAAAGGAAAGGTTGGGTGATGGTGAGTAGATTGGAAATCTAGATGACTACAAAATGGTATAAGCTGGTGAACTGACAAGGGAGGATGTTTGAAGGATCATTCATCTCTGTCTTGTCCAAGACATCAGTAGCATTGAAGAAAAAGACCGATTCTTTGATTCTTTACTAAAGAAGGAGAAAAAGTACACAAAGATCAAAAAACATAAGTAACAAAGAAGAGGTTTCCTAGTGAAAAAGGCAAGGGAAGGTTTGAAAGTAATAATGAAAATCAATGGGTATACTAATTCCTCCTAGTGGGCTAAGGTTTGTGGTAATTTAAGTAGGAGCATTTAACTGGTTGAGAATGAGGAGAGATAGCAAACTCTAATGTTTTCTCCTTGGGGAAAAAAAAACCAACACATTTCTGAATGATAGAAGTTAATGAAGCAGGAGGCAAAATTTTTCTATCAATAGGACACCTAATAAGCTATCTGATTAGAACTTCCATCTGTCAAGGATCTTTGATGAAGTATTCATCAAGATATTCTCTCTCCAAACATAAGCAATCTCAATAAATGGTTTGGAGGTAGCAGGAGATTTACATCAGATTTCTGAATACTTAGAAATGAGATTTAACTCACTTGTGGTAGCACCTTTGTAACTGACACCCAAGATGATAGGATATGAGGCAAATATAAGAAATGTTTATTTTTAAGATTTTTAAAATTTAATTTTTTTGTTTAAAAAATATATACATGGATAATTTTTGACATTTACCCCCTACAAAACTCTGTATTGTAATTTTCCCCTCTTATCCCTTCATCCCCTCCCCCAGTTGGCAAGTGATCTTATATATGTTAAACATGTGCAATTTCTCTAAACATATTTCCACACATATGCTGCACAAGAAAATAAGATCACAAAAGAAAAAAATGAAAAAGAAAATAAAATGCAAGAAACTAACACCAAAAAGAATGAAATGTTGCGATTCACATTTAGTTCCCAGAGAACACGCTATGGTTGCAGATGGCTTTCTTCATCACAAGACCATTGGAACTAGTCTGAATTACTTCATTGTTGACAAGAGCCAATAAGAAATATTTCAAATGTAAACTGTGAATTTTGTTGTGTCTCTCAAGTCCTGATTCTTTTGCCATTTAAACAATATCTGGAACTTTATTTGGGTGTTAGTTTGATTTTTCAGCTTACTTTCTTTTCTTGTTCATTCTTTTGCCATTCTATGAAAAACCAGCAGAGCCCCTTAGTAGTACACCAAAGCATTAACTTTCTTTTGAAACTTAAAGTTAAATTGACTTACAACCAGTCTCACTTTCACCTTCCCTAGGGCATTGACTGATAATTAAATATTTTAGTTTTCAATTATTAACAACAAGTGGAGCATAAAAAAGAAGAGATGTGGACCGTGTTCACCACGGTCATAGAGAAGATGTAGCACACAATTACCATCGAAGAAGATTCCCCAATAGAAGGTAAGATCCAATATAGTTTACTACTGGAATTTGACATTTATCCTATTGCATAAAGCCCTAGAAGTTGTCAATCCCATTAAACATGAATCAGAGGCTCATGGCTAGCATAGAAAGAAAGGAAGAGCCAAGATGGCCGAGAAAAACAGTCATTTACCTGAGTTCTGACTCAGGTAACCCTTCCAAAATGTTTAAATAGTGCCATAAAACCATTCCAAGAGTGGTATAGCCTAAAAAAGTATGGGGTGAAATAAGTTTCTGGCCAAAGACAACTTAGAAGGATGGCAGGAAGGCTCTGTCACATCTGACTAAAGGGGGAGCATAATTCAACACAAGCTACAGCATAGCTCCAGTCTTAGCAGACCAGGGATTGGGACCCACTGGACTAATAGTGCCAGTAGTTCTTCTGGAGATTTTAGTTCACAGCCAGTAAAGGGATCAAACAACTTACAACTTATCAGGAAATTAACTTGTCTTTACTAGTACTGAAGAAAAAGCCTAATGCTTTGCCTATGCTGGGATCTGGGCTGTAGTCATTGGGGGAAGTTCCAGAAGGAGAACATTGGGACATCTCAGATTTTGGTCTCAGTGAAGCAGGGATTGGTCACAATTCCAGGTAAAAAGAACTACTGCACCAAGGAAAAGATATTGCAAGCAGCCAGAAAGAAACAATTTAAATACCAAGGAGCCACTGTCAGGATTACCCAGAATCTGGCAGCTTCTACCTAAAAGGATCGAAGGCCTGAAATCTAATATTCTGAAAGGCAAAGTTACTGAAGAGTAACCAAGAATAAGCAATACAGCTAAGATGAGAATATCTTTCAGGGAAAAAGGTTGACATTCAATGATATAGGAGAATTTCACCTATTTCTGATGAAAAGACCAGAACTGAACGAAAAATTCAATCTCCAAACAGAGAACTCAAGAGAAACATAAAAAGGTAAAAAGGAAAGAACTCTTGAGAACTATATTTTTGTTATGGGTGTCATTAGACTGCAGACATAATTTGATTTTATTATGACAATATAAAAAACAAACTAGAGGTGGAAAGGGAATTGTTCTGATAAAAGAGGGAAAAGGAGGTAAATTAAGGGGAATCATATCTCAAAAAGAGGCAAAGAAGACCTATTATAATTTAGGGAAAGAAATGAGAGGGATGAGCATTGTGTGAATCTTACTCTCATCAGATTTGGCTCAAAGAGAGAATATTAGACATACTTCATTTCACAGAAAAACTCATCTCGCCTTATTGGAAAGTAGGAGGGGAAAGGACAGAGGGTAAAGGAGCTAGGATTACAACCAAGGATCATTTAGCTAGCAAAACTATTATCCTTCTGGGGGCAAATGGATATTCAATATAATAAAGGATTTTTAAGCATTCTTGATGAAAAGATCAGAGCCGAATATAAAATTTGACTTTCAAATATAAGATTCCAGAAAAATATAAAATGGTAAACACATAAGGTTCAATAGTTTATATTCATATATAGGAAGATAATACTTGTAACTCACAAAAACTTTCTCATTATTAGAGTAGTCTCATCAGGGACATATTCAATGGGTATAGAAGTCTATCTTACCCTACAACAAAGGAGAGAAGGGACAGTGATAGAGGGCAGAGGAGATTGGGTTAGGGAATAAACAGAAGCAAAACATTTTTGAAGAGGGACAGGGTGAAATAAGAAAGAGAATAGAATAAATTGAAAGTAATGCAGTAAATAATAGTAATTGTGAAAAAATGAAGGATGTTTCTTTAATAAAAGCCTCTTTTCTTAAAAATGAGACCTGAGTCTAACTTAATTAAAATATATAAATGATATATTTTTTCAATTGATTTATTGTGCTATAAGAATTGATGAGCAGGATATTTTCAGAAAAACCAGGAAAGATTTCCACAAGCTGATGCAAAGTGAAAAAGTATAACCTATATGGAATTGCTTGTCTTCTCAATGGAGGAATTAAAGTAGGAAGAAAAAGGGCAAAAATTTGGAACTTTTAATTTGGAATTTTTAAGAACCAATGTTAAAATTCTTTTGTAATTGTAACATGTAGTTGGAGAAAAAATAAAGTGCTAAATAATTTTAAAAGGTTATTATGAATATAATGAATTCAGATAAAGTTCCTCTTTTTGATGCCTGAGAGAGAATAATATAAGTTCACAGTTAAATCTAGGTCATTTCTTCCCTTGGGTTCCCTTTTGTCCTTTCCCCTTGTGTTATACATTCTTTTATAGAAACATTCACTCAGAATATAATAAAAATTATCTTAGAGGAAAAAAATTATAAAAATATAGACAACAAATAAGGTTTAAAGAAAAAGGAAATTACTAAAGCTAAGTGAACAATTCCCTTTCACAAGAGAGTATTGTGGCCAGAGAAGTGGAGGAAGTAGATAGTGGATCATTTCCTAGAAATGGCAAGGAAGACACAATCAGGGAAACATCAAATTGTCTTTAGGCAATTAACTTTTTTTTAGCTTAAAACCTTGTGTTCCAATTTTACTCCCTCCTTCCTCCTCATCCCCTTCCTTTTACAACAAGTAAGCCAATATATGTTAAACATGTGCAGTTCTATACATATTTCCACAATAACCATTCTGCACAAGAAAAATCAGATGAAAAATGAAAAAAAAAAAAAAAAAGAGAAAAAAAGCAATCAAACAAGAAAAAGGTGAAAATACTATGTTGTGATCTATCACTTGCCATGGTCCTCTTTCTGTCTGCAGATGGCTCTGTCCATCACAAGTTTATGACAATTGGCCTTAATCATCTCATTGTTGAAAAGAGCCACGTCTATCAGAATTGATTATTGTATAATCTTGTTGTTGCCATGTACAATAATCTCCTGATTCTGCTTATTTCACTCAGCATCAGTTCATGAAACTTTCTCCAAGTCTCTCTGAAATCATCCTGCTGATCATGACTTCTTACGGAACAATGATATTCCATAATATTCATATACCATAACTTATTCAGCTATTCTCCAACTAATGAGCATCCACTCTAGTTTTCAGTTTCTTGTCACTATAAAAGGAGCTGATACAAATATTTTTTGCACATGTGCATCCTTTGCCCTTTTTTATGATCTCTTTGGGATACAGACCCAGTAGAAACACTTCTTGACCAAAGGGTATGCACAGTTTGATAGCCCATTGAGTATAGCTCCACATTGCTTTCCAGAATGATTGGATCACTTCGCAATGCCATTAACAATATATCAGTGTCCCAGTTTTCCTATATCCCCTCCAACATTTATCATTATATTTTCCTATCATCTTAGCCAGTCTGAGAGGTATGTAGTGGTACCTCAGAATTGTCTTAATTTTCATTTCTCTGATCAATAGTAATTTAGAGCATTTTTTCATACTAGAAGAGGTTTTGATTTCATCTGAAAATTGTCTGTTCATATTCTTTGACCATCTATCAATTGGAGAATGGGTTGTATTCTTATAAATTTGAGTCAATTTTCTATATATTTTAGAAATGAGGTCTTTATCAGAACCCTTGGATATAAAAAAATTTCCCCTATTTTCTACTTCTCTTCTAATATTGTTTAGACAGATCACTTCTTAAGCAAATGAGTGAGTCAGAGGAGAGCCTAAATATCTCATGATTATATTGTCTTTGTGTTAGCAGTACCTTTCACTAATGATTGACTCATTACTGACATTTGTCTGTACTCTCTCTCTCTTCTGAGCTCAGAATTTCCTCAGTATTATACCTATAACTGCTCCAGTAGCCAATACTATGTTGTTTGAGTGTGAAAGAAGGAAGAAGCATACCTACTGCTTCACATAGCTATGTATCAAAGTATAGGAGATAGATGTACACATCCCAGATACAGGCTTTTCAGGGAAGCCATGAGATTGTAGGGTTAGTTCTAGTATAGTAGGGCAGGGAGGTATCCTGTTACCAACTTTTTAGAGTTTAGATAACTTTTATTCTACTATGAGGCAAGTAAACAGGAATAGTCTGAGAGATGGGAATTGTCTCTTGGCTATATGAGCTGAGTTCCAGCTAAGCATCCAATTAAAAGTGTCATTGTGGCAATAGAAAATAGTTGGAGAATATTTGTTCCTGTTCTTAGGAGTAAGGGAGGGGAAACATTTCTGTCATCATATATCTCCAAGGAGACATGGAAATATAAATGAATATATTAAGCAATTCAGTTAAATATTCAGTTAAAATGAAACTGAAAATAGTTTCTGTCTGGATATCAATTGATCCATCCACAAATATTTATGAAATACCTGAAATGAGCCAAGCACTATGATGAGCACTGGAGATAGAAAGACAAAATCTATGTTTAAGTAGTTTTAGAAAATTCTTAATTTGATTTGAATTGGATTGCTTATAAAGATTCCTTATTTTGGGACAGCATTTACTTTATCTTGTAATATAAATATACAAGACATTGCTAATTGTGCAACTGACCAACATTTTATATTAAAGAGAAAGTAAAATGAAAGCATATCAAAATGTTTTCCAACTTTCAGAGAAGTGTGTAATGATGTATAAGATAGCAACTACAGAGAATCTAAAGTACTAAACATTTCAAAAATAATTGAGCATTTGTATAAAGAATTTTAAATTCACTGAGTATAAAATTAACAAGGCAGGCTTAAGCTGTAAAACAAAATGACCCATTTTGGCTGCACAGTGTATCCAATTATTCCTCCTCTGCTCTCTGTTTCTCTGTCTGAAACATCATATAAATATGTGATGAAAGAACTGCAAAGCCATTGATTTTTTCATATACATTTATTCATTTTATCATCATTTTCATATTTATAAATGAGATAATCATGCATATAGTTAGGATAGCTGAACACTACAGTGTCATTTGAATGGGAAGGAAGATATCGAAGGATAGATGGACGGATGACTAGAGAGTAAATGGATTGATGAATGGATTTTTAAATATGACAAAAATGATTTATAATTGAAGATGGACAGTAAAGCAGTTGTTTGGACAATATGTTAAGATGGTGATGCAATTTAGCAGTAATCATCTAAATGATTAATGGATTGAATGACTGAATTAAAAAGTGGCCCTTATCCTCCTAAAGGAAATTCCTTTATATAGATCCTTGTTACCATCCCCTTAGGTCTTCTCTTGCCTATTGAAATCATAATAATCTCTCTTATTAATCTTCAGTTTCTTCAAGATTCTTGCTCCCTAACACATACAGCAATATAAACTCAGAGGTTATTTTTTTCTTAAAGCCCACTCCCAATGATAGGTTGGATCCCCAGACGTTGATTACTAATTTTTTCTTGAAGATTTTATGAAAAAGTGAGGGAGTGGGATTTATCTTTAAAAAGTCATAGTCAAAAATATATAAATAAAACAATGAAAATAGCAGAGTTCATATTGTGCCATTGTTATGTTTGCCCTTATTTTGCATATGTATCTATTTGTATATATCATTTATATTTGTATGTGAATGTATGTATATATCTTATATATTTGTATATTTTTGTATGCAAAAAGTTATTTATATTTGTGTAAACATTATATAATATATTTTATATTTGTGTAAACATTATATAATATATTTTTGTGTGTATATTTAAAGTTAGTGACAATTAAACTTTTGTTGTTAAATTCTCAGTCTTCGACACAGTGACTACCACTATGGCAGAATCAGCCTCAACAAATGTCTATTGATTGACAATCTTGTTGATTTAGAAGATAACTGAAATGTTAAAGCAAGTTATTACCAGGATAATACACCATAATCAAGTTGGATTTATACGGGGAATGTAGGACTGGTTCAATATTAGGAAACTATTAGCATAATTGACCATATCAAATTGACAGAAATCATATGATTATCTCAATAGATGCAGAAAAAGCTTTTGACAAAATCCAACACCCATTCCCATCAAAAGCACTAGAAGAGTATAAGAATAAATGGAGTTTTCTTTAAAATGATCAGTAGCATCTATTTAAAACAATCAGCAAGTATCATATGTAATCAGGATGAACCAGAACCATTCCCACAAAAAATTGGGGTGAAACAGGATTGCCCACTACACTATTACTATGCAAAATTGTATTAGAAATATTAACTTTAATAATAAGAGAAGAAAAAGAAATGAAAGGAATTCGACTAGGTAAATCAGACTATGAAACCAGATTATCACTCTTTGCAGATGACATGATGCTATACTTAAGAGAATCAACTAAAATACTACTAGAAACAATTCACTAATTTAGCAGTTACAGGATACACAATAAATTCACATAAAACATCAGCATTTCTATATGTTACCAATAAAGTCTAATAGTAAGAAATGCAAAGAGAAATTCCATTTTAAATTACAGTAGATAATATAAACTATTTAGGAGTCTACTTGCTAAAAGACAAAGTCAGGAACTATAGGAACATAATTAAAAAACACTTCCCATACAAATCAAGTCATATCTAATCAACTGGAAAAATATTAAGTGCTCTTGGATAGGCTGAGTGACTATAATAAAGATAACAATGCTATCTAAATTAATCTATTTATTTAGTGCTATACCAATCAGACTCCCAAGAAACTATTTTATGGACATAGGAAAATTACCATAAAAATTCATCTGGAAGAACAAAAGGTCAAGAATTTCAAGGGAATTGATGAAAAAAAAATACAAATGAAGACAGCCAGCTGTATCAGACCTAAAGCTATATTATAAAGTATTGATCATCAAAACCATTTGGTACTGCCTAAGAAACAGAGTAGTTGATTAGTGGAATAGATTAGATTCACTGGACAAAGAAGTCAATGACTATAACAGTAACCTAGCATTTGATAAAACCCAAAACCACAGCTTCTGGGATAAAAACTCACTATTTGACAAAACTTGCTGGGAAAATGAGAAATTATTATGGCAGAAAGTAGGCAGTGACCCATACCTAAAACCCTATAAAATATTAGGTCAAAATGGGTTCATGATTATACACAGAGTAATATTATAAGCAAATTAGAAGAACAATGATACCTTTCAGATTTGTGAAGAAGGAAGTGATTTGTAGCCAAAGAAGTAAATTATGAAATGCAAAATGGATAATTTTGATTATATTAAGTTAAAAAGATTTTGTATAAACTAAACCAATGCAGACAAAATTGAAGGGAAGTAGTGTACTGGGGAAATTTTTTTACATCCAAGGGTTCTAATAAAGGCCTCATTCCTAAAATATAGAGAATTGATTCAGATTTATAAGAATAGAACCTATTTTCCAATTGATAAATGATCAAGGGATACAAACATACAATTTTCAGATGAAGAAATTAAAACTATTTCTAGTCTTATGAAAAAATGCTCTAAATCACTATTGATCACAGAAGTACAAATTAAGACAGTACAATACCTTTCAGATTGGCAAAGATGACAGGAAAAGATGATGAATATTGAAGAAGATGTGGGAAAATTTGACACTAATACATAGTTGGTGGAGTTGTGAAGTGATCCAACCATTCTGGAGAGCAATATGGAACTGTGCTCAAAGGACTATAAAACTCTGCATTCCCTTTGATCTAGTAGTATCTCTAGTTGGTATGTATCCCAAATAGATAATAAAAAAAGGAAAAGCATCCACATGTAAAAACTGCTTGTATCAGTCCTTTTTGTAATGACAATGGATTGGCGACTGTGTGGATGCCCATCAGTTGAAGAATGGCTGAATAAATAATGATATATGAATGTTATAGAATCTTATTTTTCTGTAAGAAAAAGTTATCAGGATGATTTTAGAGATGCCTGGAGAGACTTACATGAACTAATGCTAAGTAAAGTGAGTAGAACCAAGAGAACACTGTTTACAACATCAAGATTAATCAATGATTAATTCTGATGGACTTGACTATTTTCTTTTTTTTTTTTAATTATAGCTTTTTATTTAGAAGTTATATGCATGGGTAATTTTACATCATTGACAATTGCCAAACCTTTTGTTCCATTTTTCCCCTCCTTCCCCTCATCCCCTCCCCCAGATGGCAGTTTGACCAATACATGTTAAATACAATATAAGTATGCATGTCCAAATAGTTATTTTGCTGTACAAAAAGAATCAGTTTGAAATAGTGTACTATTAGCCTGTAAAGGAAATAAAAAATGCAGGTGGACAAAAATAGAGGGATTGGGAATTCTATGTAATGGTTCATAGTCATCTCCCAGAGTTCTTTGTCTGTGTGTAGCTGGTTCAATTCATTACTGCTCTATTGGAACTGATTTGGTTCCTCTCATTGCTGGAAATGGCCACATTCATCAGAATTGATCCTTATGTAGTATTGTTGTTGAAGTATATAATGATCTCCTGGTCCTGCTCATTTCATTCAGCATCAGTTCATGCATGGACTTGGCTAATTTCACCAGCAACATTATTCACACTCGTTCCAATGATCTTGTGATGGAGAGAGCCATCTGCACCCAGAGAGAGAACTATGGGGACTGAATGTGGATCACAACATATTATTTTCACTTTTTGGTTGTTATTTGCTTATATCTTATTTTTTTCATTTTTTCTCTTTTTGATCTGATTTTTCTTGTACAATATGATAACTGTGGAAATATGTATAGAATAATTGCACATGTTTAACATATATTGGATTACTTGCTATCTAGGGAATTGGGTAAGAGGAAACGAGGAAGAAAAAAAAATTGGAACACAAGGTTTGCAAGGATGAATGTTGAAACTGTGCAAATATTTTGAAAATAAAAAGATTTAAAAATAAATGAAATATTGCTGCTAGAAAATAGGGGAGTCTGCTGTCCAATTCAATAGTGAAATCTTGGAAACTTTTGAAGGAGATTTTTCCAAATACTTAAAGTTTCTTTCTGCCATATTCTGGAGATTCTTTTTGCTTTTGCTCCATAGTCTGATTACATAGATGACAAAAAAATCAAATTCATAAATTCACAATCGAATAAAAATTTTCTCGTTTGCCTTATACTATTTCAGTATAATTATTTCCCTTCTATGATATGGACAATTCAGCAACTTGAAGTGAAGCAATCAGCTTATATTGTCCATGTCAATGCTGTTCATTATCTTAGATATCATAATTATTAAAGTCCTGACTAATGGGCTCTAGAAATGATCCATGAAAATTATTCTTTGGCTTCTGATAACTTTTTCATATTCCATGATGGATTCTCTCTATTGCCAGGGAGTTTGGCAGAGCTTCTTCTCCCTTGAGAACAAAAGAGAGAATCCAAATCCATTTTGATGTTTCCTCATATGAAATGATTGTCTCATTCAGAGAATTAACCTTATTAAATATTGTACTGCAAAAGCAATGATTTGTAGTTGGCATTGATTTATCTTACTGATCACATTATTTTTGGTGAAATCTATTTATTGAGATAAGGCAGTTTTAAAATTCAAGCAAACTGGTAGCTGGATTTAATTGTCTAGTTTGCCTTTCAATTAGTGTGAGAGGCATTGTCCTTATGGAACATACTACCTCCATTTTTTGTGCACTTCATTGGATCCTTGTTTATTTTCAAATATGTTTCGGGGCATTGATTTTAATAAGAAGATCCCTGAATGATTCAGGTTCCTATTTGCCGTAGGAATCATCTATCATTCTTTGCCGCTCACAACAATTAAAATTAATCAGATCTTTCCTTTCAATGGTCCTGAGATTTAATATTTAATATCCTGGAGGCTTGCACTTCTACATAAGAGAAAAATCTCATTAATGCCATTCCTTCCCTTTTGGGGAGAATGGAACTGCTTCTTTTTTAGGAGTGGAGAAATGGGGGAGGGAGAGTGTATCTTATAATCTTCTTAATTAAGAAAAAGTACAATTATAACCTTGTGTGTCTATAACCCAAGAGAGTGTTTAAATTTTGAGGTCCTCAAGCACTGCATTCTAGAAAAAAGTTTCTTTATTTTTTTTTGTTAAATGCAAAACAAATAATTTTTATAGAGACGAGCCAAGATTTCTTTTAGTCTCTTTCATTATCAAAAGTAGGGGCCTATTTTGGGATATGCTCCTATATGACATTTAATTTGTCATTCAATTTAAGTCCCAGCCTACAAAACCTTACATCACAAAAGGCCCCATACATTCTTGAAGACATGCATATTAGAAGTTTTGATGTTATGACTGAAATAGGGGCACTTCTCTGGCTCAGAGTCTTGAAGAGTGTCTCTTTTTAACAGAAAGATATACCCATTTGGAATCCTAAGGGAATATCAGCTTCTTAAATATTCCTTTCTCTTTACATGTTAGAGGTAGAGAACTTCTAGTGAAGAATGTATACATTGTCAAATTCAGTTATCACATAAATTATTTTTGCTTATTTTTCTTAGTTGCCACAGAGGGCTCAGTTTGAAAAGGGAAATATTTTTCAAGAAATAATTATAACATAAAAAAACAAACAAACAGTATCAATAAGATTCGAAAAATCACAGAATAAGATATCACATCACATTAATAAGACATCATCAGGCATTGATTTATCCCATTGGAAGCATTGACAATTTGTTATCCCATGACATGAAACACGTCTCCTGCTTCAAACACTCACTGGCTGTTTAACCAATCATTTCTGAGCCAGTGAAGGGTTTAGTTTTGAATTTTCACTACTTTCCAGCTCTAAATCTATAATCCTTTGATAAAAATATAATCACTTTTAGGAAAAGCACTATTTCAGTTTGTTAGGTGATAGCAACTTGCAAATGTTTTGCACCTTGTTGTTATTCAGTTATTTTTAAGTTATATATATAATTTAAGTTATAAGTCTATGACTCTATCTAAGGTTTTCTTAATGAAAACGATTTATTATTTCCTTTTCCAGCTCATTTTACAGATGAGGAAACTGAAGGGAACAGGGATAAGTAACTTTCCCAGAGTCACACAGTTAATCAGTCTAACTTCAGGTTTGGCACCCTGTGCACTAAGGTGCACACCTAGCTGCCATTATACTTAGTAAATACTTAATAAATGATAAGTTTGAACACAAAAAGAGCTGCAAATGTTTCTGATTGCCTAGTGATCCCATTCCTCTTCTTTAAATCACTAAGGAAGGCTCCAGTGTTCTACAATGCATTTAAAATTAGATCTTTCAGTGCAAATTGATCATGCTTACCTCATCTGGAATAGTTGCAATGAATCTACTGTTCTCTGCACCCTTCACTGCAGACTGAACTCCATTATGAATAATATAATTTGCTCAGTGGAATGGCACAAATACTGCAATGGTTGCATGGACATGGAAAGATCAGACACACCAAGGGTTCTCATCTCAGTATTGTCCTTCCCTTCTTTTTTACCAGAATAAAATGTTTTCTTGACTAGACTGAAATACATACTAATTACAAACAGATGTAATTCATAGGTAGACCTAAATATCACAGCAAGGAGGAGAATTAATATTTAAGAACTGATTCTCCCAAAGTGTTTACCTGTCTATTAAATCAACAAATTTCCTTCTTTTTCTTTTGATTAGCACTTTTAGGAATTTCAACCAACACAAAATACACCCAACCATCTGGCTTGGGGGTTTCAGAGGTTACATCTGGAAAGGCCAGTCTAGAGAACCTACAGAAAATTAAACACTAAAAACCAACAATAGTATGCACTAGGGAGCTGTGTACAGTTCAAGTGGAGGAAAATACCAATAGAGATGGACTAACTTGAGGATGCAGAATGAAATTTTTGTAAGTGGGAGTAGTCTGGGGAAGAAAAGGTCAAGTAAACAAAGGGAAAGACTTTGGGTGGAAAGATTGTTCATCCATGGAATAAAAATTAGTCTAAAATGTTATGCACTCTAGCCAAACTCAATGGGTCTGCCATTTCAATTAAGTATGATAAATATTTACTGGAGTATCAAGAAGGCAATTGATATTGTAAAAACTCTGCCACTGCAAATTTGAAAGAAACATTTAATGGGGAATTGACCCATCTATCTTTGTGGATAGAAATTTCTTTAACATTTTCCCATTCAAAATAAAGAACATCCTGTTTCTGCTGTAATTGCCTTTTAAATACAAAAGGTTAAAAAAATATGAATTAACTTATAAAAAATCATAAAATTATAGTTTGTCTAGGATTTGTCCATAAATCTGATATTCTTTTTGTCAAATTTAGTGAAATCATTGGCCTGATTTGTTCTCACTAGACAATATTCAGCTGCCTAAAAGAATACATGGTATTTGCTGACTGCATTTTGAACTCTTGACATTTCAAACACCTTTATATTGGGCTCAGGAAGAAATAAGCTCTTGACTTTCTGTGATCTCAGATCTTTATCTGCCTTTAAACATAATAACCCAAAGGGTCTGCAGAGCCTAAGAAGATTATAGGTCTTTCAGAACTGTAAGAATTCCTTGACAAATTGTGATCAGAGCAATAATATGAGTGCCAAACTGACTACCTACCTTCCTGTTGTTCCTTCACTTGACTTTCAGTATATGTATCAATAGACTCTCTGCTGAGGAAACAGGGCAATGTTTGAAGAAAGAGGCCATTGTTATGAGCCCACATGACATCTAATTCATGTCTCTCTTTGTTATATGAATCCCCCTTCATCATCATCTAGGTATAAAGACCCTCAGTGGAAATGAACTTTCTTTTTGGAAAAGGATGAAGCAAGGCAGAGTAATATGCATATATCCACAGGACAGATGCTATGAAAAGGCTGCTGTGTGATGATTAGAGCCCCAAGCACCCAAGCATTAATTTGAAAATTGAAAGGAGAAAACATATAGATATTCCAATTTCTGCACTAGCAAATAGCTTAATCTGGCAACACAGATGCCCATTTTGAAGATATTAGCAAGAAATTGAAATAAGAAGAAAACTTTAAAAATTTTTTTTTGTTTTTAAGGCAAATGTGGCAAATTCACTTGGGAATGATAAGATTTGCTACACTAATTGTTCTCTCATGGAAAACTTTTCTGCTAATTTGCATTAGATCCTGTACAAGCCAGCTGTCATTTCAATGAACAACCTGAAAATGTTTCAGGAGGTTTGACACTGAATAGAGAAATGTACCATAGAAACATAAGTGAAATGCCTTTTCATCCTACAATGTACAATGCTATTAAATAACCTTTATAACTGAGTTCAAAATTAAGAAGAAAAAAAAGGGGGTGAAGATTTGAGGTGCCAGGTGAGAACATAAGAAATTCAAAACAAAACAAAATAAAATAAAAACATTGAAAAAACAAAAAAAGACCCTGAGGAAATATACTATCTATAAGTAGACAACTAAATCAATCAACAAGGGTCTGTTAAATTCTTACCACCTTTACAAGACCTGTGCTAAGTCCTGGGGGTACAAATACTAAAGAATAAAGTTTTCCTAACATTATTTTCCCACATGACTCTTGCTAGGATTACCTACCTACCTTCATGCAATTTATTGTACCTGTCAACTTTGTTGGGGGAGAAATAAAACACCAGCTTTCTTGTGTCATTTCTAAATTATTTAATTCTACCAAACAGCAGAAGCATATTTCATTATAAGTTGTTAAGCTGTTAAAAGTTTATACTTGTCATTTTAGAAAACTAAGTTCATATATTCTTCCATTATAATATCATTAGAAAGATGGGCAGTTATATTTGCTTCTAGTATATTCAATTAGAAATCATTTCGCATCTATAAACATTAATGCCTTATATATCATGACTTGGTGTTTGTTACTTCTAAGACACTCAAATGAAAAAAAAAAAACTTTATTTCCTATCTCATTTTTCAGATTCCATCTCAAAATGAAATAAAGTATATTCATCATACAAATGATTGATCAAGTAGAATGGAATTATTATACCCCATTGGATTTATTTATTACTCTGGGGAGTAACAAAATGAAAGAGAAACTATAATTACAAATAGATAAGGGGGCAGAGCCAAGATGATGCTTGAACTCTTTCTGGGCTTCCCTGAAAAATGAATCCTAGATCAAGCCTCTGAACATATTTTGGATTGATGGAACCCATAAACAATCAGAATATAATAAATCTCTGAAGAAATTCAGGAAAGGTCTGTCTCATTTGGGCAGGGGAGGAATGGCCTAGTACAGGTGCAGGCTGGGAGGCCCAGAATTGGGAATCTAGTGGGAACCTCTTAGTCAAAGTAAAGATTGGTTGTCTTGCTTCAGAAGACCAGCAGATTAGCATTTTAGCTGTGAGACCTCCACAGCAAAATAGTTAGCTCATGAATTCTAGCATAACCAGTTGAGGAAAACCTGCAGCACAATTGGCACCAGCCCGAGCAGATTGAAGTCTCTGTCACCCTTGAGAGGAAGTTTAAGACAAGCTCTCCTTTGCCTTAGGAGCAGATCTCAACCTTTAAAAATTAGTAAAATAGCAAAAAGAGCTCTGACCATAGAAAGTCACTATGTAAACAAGGAAGAACAGAATACAAAACCAGCAGAAGACAGCAAAGGGAAAACATCTTCAGGGGAAGCCTCAATGGGGCATATGAAATGGACTTCATCTCAAAAGGCTCTCTTAGAAGAGTAGAAAAAGGATCTTAACAAAGAGTTAGAAGAAAAATGGGGAAAATAAATTAAAAAAAAATGTTGGACAGTTTGAAAATGGAAACAGTGAGGAAAGTTAGGTGACATAGTGGATAGAGCACCAGCCCTGAATTCAGGAGGACCTGAGTTCAAATCTGATCTCAGATATTTAACACTTCTTAGCTGTGACCCTGTGTCACCTGACCCCAAATGCCTCAGGAAAAAAAAAGAAACAGAAATTGAAGAAACCAAATGAAAAATTGATGAAATGAAAAAAAAAAAAAAAAAACCACACTGAAGAAAACAAATTCTTAAAAATAGATTTAGGTTAATGTCAATCAGAGAAATGCAAATTAAGATAACTTTAAGGTCTGACTTCACACCACTTAGATTGGCAAAGATGACAGAAAAAAAGATAATGATAAATATTGGAGGGGATGTGGGAAAGCTGGAACACCAATACATTGTTGGTGGAGTTGTGAACTTACCAAACCACATTGAAAAGCAATTTGGTGCTGTGCCCAAAGGGCTATCAAATTGTACATATCCTTTGATCCTGCAGTGTTTCTATTGGGTCTTTATCTGAAAGAGATCATAAAAAAGGGGAAAGGACTTGCATTTGCAGAAATATTTTTGACCGCTCTTTTTGTAGTGCCAAGGAACTGGAAACTGAGTGGATGCCCATTATTTGAAGAATGGCTGAATAAGTTATGTTTTGTGAATGTTATGGAATATTATTGTTCTATAAAAAATGATTGGCTTGATGATTTCAGAGAGGCCTGGAGAGACTTACATGAACTGATGCTAAATAAAGTAAGTAGAACCAATAAAAAACACCAACAACAAGATTATATGATAATCAACCATGATGGACTTGACTCTTTTCAACAGTGAGGTAATTCAGGGCAATTCCAGTACATTTGTGATGGAAAGACCCATTTGCATTTAGAAAGAGGACTATGGAAACTGAATGTGGATCATGACACAATATTTCCATCTTTGTTGTTATTGTGGTTTGCTTGTTTGTTTGTTTGTTTTTTTCTCACTTGCTTTTCCCTTTTGATTTTTCTTTTGAAGCATAATAAATGTGCAAAGATGTTTAGAAGAATTACATGTTTAACTTAGATTATTTTCTGTCTAGGAAAAAGGAAAGGGAGGATGCAAGGAGAAACATTTGGAACACAAGGGTTGCAAGGGTGAATGTTGTGAATGATCTTTGCATATATTTAAAAGAAATTAAAGGCTACTATTATTTAAAAAAAACTAAACCAATGAATCCTAGCTGAAGAAATTTATATAAATATGTTATAATTTTTCTATCTTGTTTCTAGTCCCTTAAGGATTAAGTCTAGTTCATTGTTCAAATAATATCTGCTTTACCTAAGAAAAAAATAATAAAATAATCTGAAGAAGGAAAAAAAAAATAGAAAAATAAAACAACTCCTTGAAAAATAGAATTGGTGAAATGGAAAAAAAAAAGATAACTGAAACAACCCCTTTAAAAGTACAATTAGCAAAAGACAAAAAGACTTTTAAAAGCTAACTGAAGAAAATAATTCACTAAACATTGGAATTGGACAAATGAAAGTGAATGATTCCATTAGATATCAAGAATCAGTCAAAAAATATCCTTAAAAAAAAAAAAAACGGAAGAAAGTGTAAAATATATTTTGGAAAAACAACTGACCTGTAAAATTGTTCTAGGAGAGACAATTTAAGAATTATTGGACTACTTGAAAGTCACAATAAAAACAAAAGAATATGGACAACATCTGTCAAGAAATCATTAACAAAAATTCCTCGATATCTTAGAACTAGAGGGTAAAAATAGTTATTGAAAAAATCTACTGATAATATCCTGAAAGAGGCCCCCAAATGAAAACTCCAAGCAATTCTATAGTTAAATTCCAAAATTATGATGTTAAGGAAAAAATACTGTGAGTAGCCAAAAAGAAACAATTCAAATTCTGAGGAGCCACAATCAAGATTACCCAGGACTTAGCAGCTTCTACTTCAAAGGATCAAAAGGGTCTGGAGTATTATATTCCATAAAGCAAAGGAGCTTGGACTACAACTAAAATCAAGTACCCAGTAAAATTAACCACTATCTTTCAGAGGGAAAATAAATATTCAATGAAATAGGAGATTTTCAATCATTTTTTGATGAAAAGACAAGAGTGAAAAAAAAATTGATCTACAAATATGATTCTTAAGAGAAGCATAAAAAATTAAAATAGGGAAGGAAAAATTGTTTTTTTAAAGGTCAAAATATTTATATTCCTACAAAATGATACATGTAACTCTTGAGAATTGTACCATTGGACAACTTGTAAAAAAAGAGAAACTAGGAATGGAAAAGGGATTGTACTGGAAGAAGAGGAAAGCAGGGTTAAATGGGGATAGATTACATCACAGGAAGTGACAAAACAACTTGAGGGAAAGAAAGGGTGAGGAAATGAACACTGAATCTTAATCTCACCAGATTTGGCTCAAGGAAATATGATATATATTATTTTGATATAGAATTCATTTCTCTCTATAGGAAAGCAGAAAGTGAAAGAGAAAGGGAAAATGAAAAGATAATAGAAAGGAGGACAGAAATAGAAAGGGAAATGGATAAGAAGGAAGGGAGAGACAGAAAAAAAGGAAGGACAGACTGAGGGAGCTGGTGGTCAGAAACAAAACATTGGTGAGGAGGGAAAGGGGGAAAAGAGAAAAGAATAACTTGGGAAATATAGGATGACAGGAAATACATAATTTAAATGTGAATGTGAATTGAATGAACTCTCCCTTAAAATAGAAGTGGATAGCAAATTGGATTAAAATCTAGAATACTACAATATGTTGTTTACAAGAAAGACATAAAGATTGGAGCAGAATCTATTTTGCTGCAGCTGAAAAAAAAAAAAGTAGGGGTGGTGATCCTGATCTCAGATCAAGCAAAAGCAAAAATATATCTAATTGAAAAAGATAAGAAAAGAAACTACATCTTGCTAGAGAGTACCATACATAATGATATAATATCAATACTAAATCTACATACACCAAGTGGTATAGCATCCAAATTCTTAGAGAAGTTAAATGAAAAATAGATAGCAAAACTATATTAGTGGGGATCTGAACATCCATCTAGCAGAACTAGATAAATCAAATGACAAAATAAACAAGGAAAAAGTTAAAGAAGTGAATAGTATTTGAGAAAAATTAGGTATGACAGATCTTTGGAGAAAATTCAATGAAGTCAGAAAGGAATATACTTTTTTTAGGTAGTTCATGGAAACTACACAAACATTGACCATATCTTATGGCATAAAAACCTCAAAATCAAATGCATAAAGGCAGAAATAGTGAATGAATCATTTCAAAATCATGATGCAATAGAAATTACATATATATAAATGCCATGGGAAAAAATAGAACAAGATTAATTAGAAACTAAATAATCTAATCCTTAATTATGAGTGGGTGAAACAATAAATTATCAAAACAATCCATAATTTCATCCAAGTGAATGACAATAATGAGTCAATATACCAAAACTAAAGGGATGCAGCCCAAGCAGTTCTTAGGGGAAATTTTATATCTCTAGATGCTTACAAGAATAAAATAGAAAAATAGGAGATTGATGAATTGGACATGCAATTAAAACGTTAGGAAAGGAACAAATTAAACCCTGCTTAATTAAATACCAAATTAGAAATTCTGAAAATCAAAAGAGATTAATAAAATTAAAAGTAAGAAAACTATTGAACTAATAAAACTAAAAACTAGTTTTATAAAAAAGAAACATAATAAATAAATCTTTAGTTAATTTGATTAGCAAAAGGAAAAAAAACAACAAAAAACCAATAATAACAAATTACCAGTATGAAAAAAGAAAAAAATAAACTTACCACTAAAAAAGAGGAATTTAAGGCAATATTTACCAACTTTTTCTCAATTACACAATAAATACAATAATTGTGTAACAATAAATCTGAAAATCTAAGTGAAAAGAATGAATATTTATAAAAATATAGATTGCCCAGATTAACAGATGAGCAAATAAATTACTTAAATAGTCCCATTTTAGAAAAAGAAATTCAACAAGCTAGTAATGAACTTCCTATGAAGGAATCCTAAAAAGAAGTCCAAAGGAAAGGGAAAAAAGTAGGTTCACAGGTACAGTAGTTAATAGTAGAGATCTAAGAGATGAAGCTACAGAAGTAGATAAACTCCTAGGAAAGTAAATATGGAAAGGAATATTGAAAATAAAATGATTCTCTCTCTTTTTTTTAAATTTATTTTTTTAATAATTTTTTATTGATAGAACGCATGCCAGGGTAATTTTTTACAGCATTATCCCTTGCATTCACTTCTGTTCCAATTTTTCCCCTCCCTCCCTCCACCCCTTCCCCCAGATGGCAAGCCGTCCTTTACATGTTGAATGGGTTGCAGTATATCCTAGATACAATATATGTGTGCAGAACCGAACAGTTTTCTTGTTGCACAGGGAGAATTGAATTCAGAAGGTATAAGTAACCCGGGGAGAAAAACAAAAATGCAAGCAGTTTATATTCATTTCTCAGTGTTCTTTCTCTGGGTGTAGCTGCTTCTGTCCATCTTTGATCAATTAAGGCTCTCTTTATCGAAGAGATCCACTTCCATCAGAATACATCCTCAAACAGTATTGTTGTTGAGGTATATAATGATCTCCTGGTTCTGCTCATTTCACTCAGCATCAGTTCATGGAAGTCTCGCCAGTTCTCTCTGTATTCATCCTGCTGGTCATTCCTTACAGAACAATAATATTCCATAACATTCATATATCATAATTTACTCAACCATTCTCCAATTGATGGACATCTTTTCATTTTCCAGCTTCTAGCCACTACAAACAGGGCTGCCACAAACATTTTGGCACATACAGGTCCCTTTCCTTTCTTTAGTATCTCTTTGGGGTATAAGCCCAGTAAAAAAACTACTGGGTCAAAGTGTATGCACAGTTTGATAACTTTTTGAGCATAGTTCCAAATTGCTCTCCAGAATGGTTGGATGTGTTCACAATTCCACCAACACTGTATCAGTGTCCCTGTTTTCCAAAATGATTGTCTCTTAAAATTATTATTTTAAAATTTTCAGTTTAAATTCTTTCCTTTCTACCTATCTTTACTAATTGAGAATACAGAAATCTGATGTTCATTATACATAATGAAATCACACAAAACACATTTTTTGCATTAGCCACGTACGTAGAAAAAAAAAAGTAAAAATAATAAAGAAAAGGAAAAAAAAAGTGTCAATTTGCACTTTGTTTACATTCCACTGTATTTGGAATTTGATAACATTTTACATGATGCATCTTTTGGAGCTGTTGTGGACCACAATAAGAGTGATAATAGATAAATAACAATTAAATAAGATTTTTCAATGGTGAATGTTGAAAACTATCTATAGATATAATTTGAAAATAAAAACCTTGAAAATATATTTGTAGTACAATTCACTAGTGAATCCACCTGATCTTCCATTTTATTTATCTTTAAAACATTATTGTTACTATATAGATTGTTATAGTTCTGCTTATTTCACTTTGAATCAGTTCAGTTCTTTCCAGGATTTTTATTGTTGTTTTTTCTGGAACTGTTGTTTTTCTGGAACTATGCAGTTAATTTTTCTTAGAATACATTAATGTTCCAAAAATCTTCATATAGCGTAATATCTCTTCAGTTTCTAATTTTTATATGATCACAAAAAGAATTATTGTAAATATTTTTGAATATATACATCATTTTCCTTTGACCTTCTTAGATGAATTTTCAGATGAATAAATTAGAACTATTTCTAGTCATATGTAAAGGTGCTTTAAATCACTATTGATTAAAGAGATGCAAATTAAGACAACTCTGAAGTACCATTACACACCTCTCAGATTGTCTAAAATGGCAGGAAAAGATAATGACAAATGTTGGAGGGGATGTGGAAAAATTGGACACTAATACATTGTTGGTGGAGTTGTGAACCCAATCAGCCATTCTGGAGAACAATTTGGAATCATGCCCAAAGTGCTATCAAACTGTGTATACCCTTTGACACAGCAATATTACCACTGGGCTTATATCCCAAAGAAGGAGGCAAAGGGACCCATATGTGCAGAAGCCCCTTTTTGTAGTGGCAAGGAACTAGAAATTGAGTGAATGCCCATCAGTTGGAGAATCATGCAGTAAGTATGGTATATGAATGTTATGGAATATTATTATTCTATAAGAAATGATCAGAAGAATGATTTCAGAAGCTGGAAGAGACTTAAATGAACTGATGAAATGAGCAGAACCAGAAGATCATTGTACATTTCAATAATAAGACTATACAATGATCAATTCTGATAGATATGGATCTTTTCAACAGTGAAATGATTCAGGCCATTTGCAATGGTCTTGTGATAAAAAGAACCATCTACACCCAGAGGGAGGACTATAGGAATTGAGTGTGGATCATAACATAGCATGTTCCCTCTTTTTGTTGTTGTTTGCTTGCATTTTATTTTCTTTCTCATTTTTCACTTTTTTATCTGATTTTTCTTTTGCAGCAAGACAATTATATAATCATTTATGCATATATTGGATTTACATATATTTTTACCATGTTTAACATATATTGGATTACTTACCATCTCATCTAGATGAGGAGAGCGTGGGAGGAAAATTGGAACACAAGATTTTACAAGGGTCAATGTTGAAAAACTATTCATGCAGGTATTTTGAAAAAATAAAGCTTTTAAAAAAGAAATGATCAACGGGATGATTTCAGAGAGGCTTGGAGAGATATACACGAACTGATACTAAGTGAAATGAGTAGAACCATGAGATCATTATACACGGGAACAGCAAGATTATATAATGATCAATTCTGAAGGACATGGCTCTCCTCTACAATGAGGTGACTCAGGCTTATTCCCATGGTTTTATGATGCAGAGAACCATCTACTGGTAACTAATGGTGGACTACAGAATAGTATTTTCATTCTTTTTGTTGTTTGCTTGCATTTTGTTTTCTTTCTCATTTTTGATCCAATTTTTCTTCTGCAGCATGATATTTGTGGAGATACATATATATGTATATATATGTAAAAGAATTCCACATATTTTACATGTATTGGATTACTTGCTGTCTAGGGGAGGGGATGAGGGAAGGGAGTGAAAAAAATTGGAACACAAGGTTTTGCAGGTGTGAAAGTTGAATAAAATTCATATATGTTTTGAAAATAAAAAAACCTTAATAAATTTTTTTAAAAAGAATTATTTTCTTCAGTATTTTTATACCATTAAAAAAGATATTAAGCCAATTGTGAAGTTTAAGAAATTATTTTCTTTGGAATCTTTTAATGGTTTTTTTAAATAAAAATTCTTAATCCTTTCAATATTTTCTTTCATAGCTCTAGTTTCTCTTCTCATTTGTTCCCCAACATTCTTGATTATTTATTTATTTTTGTTTTTTTAAGGGTTTTTTTTTTAGGTGTTTTAATTTTGGACTTTTGTCCAAACTATTTTTTTTTCTTTGATGCTTTGCTTTAAGGTGTTTTCAAGATATTATCTTCTGAATATGTATATTCTGCTTCCCTGGCACAATAGTAGCTTTCTTTGGCCAGGTCCATTTTTATTTGTTCAGTTTCTCTAGATTTTTAACTTTATGTTACAGTTGAGCTCTGCTCACCTGTAGAAATGGAAATTGTGTTTCAGCTGATTCACTGTCTTTTATGTTTGTTTGTTTGTTTGTTTTTTTTGCTGGCTTTGCAACACATTGAATGGCTATACCTTTTACTACTTTAAATGTGCTGTTATCTATGAAGAGGTTTGGTCAGTACTTTCTAGTTTGTGTTCTGGACTTTAGCCAGATAGGACTCTAATCAAAAATTAATGTGAACATTCCTTCTCTTCCAGAAAATGCAAGTTGGAACTGAATAGTAAGCTTCAGATCTGTCCCATGTCACCTAATCCCACCAAAATGCAAGCAAACTACAAAAAGAGTGAAAATACTAATGCTGTGGTCTACTATTAGTTACCATTAGATGGTTCTCTTCATCATAAAACCATTGGAATAAGCCTGAGTCACCTCATTGTAGAGGAGAGCCATGTCCTTCAGAATTGATCATTATATAATCTTGCTGTTCCCATGTATAATGATCTCGTGGTTCTACTCATTTCACTTAGTATCACTTCATGTATATCTCTCCAAGCCTCTCTGAAAGTTCCTTGGGATCACGCTGATCTGTTGTTATAATTTTGTTATTTTTCCTGAGTACTAATGCCAGAATATACTCTATAGTTTATTTCATTTCCAAACCACTCCTGACTAACACCCACCCCAGTATTTTCTGATTTCACTTTCTGTCTTTCTATGCCTTGTTAAGCTACAAAAAAGAGTCACTATGACTTTTTTCATTTCTTTTCCCATTTAATTTGGTTTGGGATTTTTTCCCCTTTTTATACTCTCTTTTTTCTTTTCCTTCCTTAATTCCTTCCTTCCTTCCTTAATTCCTTCCTTCCTTCCTTCTTCTTTCTTTTCTTTTCTTTGTTTCTTTGTTTCTTTGTTTCTTTGTTTCTTTCTTTCTTTCTTTCTTTCTTTCTATCCTTCCTTCCTTCCTTCTTTCCTTCCTTCCTTCCTTCCTTCCTTCCTTCCTTTCTTCCTTTCTTCTTTTTCTTTCCTTTTTTCCTTCCTTCCTTTCTTTCTTTCCTTCCTTCCTTCTTTCTTTCCTTCCTTCCTTCCTTCTTTTTTCCTTCTTTTCTTCCTTCCTCTTTTCCTTTCTTTTTTATTTTTAGTTGTTGTTCCAGAGTAGCCATATTTAGAAAACTCAGCAGAAGTTGACTTTACCATCTTGGCTTTGCCCTTCAGGGATATTTTCAGTTGGTTCAAAATAATCATGCTAATAGCTTTTGCTCAATCAATAAAACTAGAAACACAAATTGAGAGTCAAAAAACTATGAAAAGAATTTGAAGTTAGAAGGGAATAAATAGGCAGAAGGCCCAGGTTTAAACTGAATATGATGAAATTGTATCTAAATAATAAATAAAAAAAAAAGTAAGAGGTTAGAAAGAAGAACCCACTGGGCAAAAGGAAAGGGAGAAGTAGAATGAGCTTACATATCTTACATAAAAGAGGCATGAAAGAGTTTTTTATAGTGGAGATAAAGTAAAATAAAACCGGAGGGAATAGTATGTAAGGAAATACAGTTTATAATCATAACTGGAAAAATTACACCCAAGTGTTTCTGACAAAGACCTCGTTTCTCAAATATATAGACAACTGAGTCAAATTTGTAAAAAAAATTCCCCAATTGATAAATTATCAAAAGATTTGAATAGGTAATTTTTAGATGAATCAATATGTATTGGAGAAATGAAAATTAAAATAATTCTGAGTTACCACTTCATACCTATCAAATTGGCTAATATAACAGAAAAGGAAAATAATAAATATTAAAATGGATTTGGAAAATTGAGATATTAATACATTGTTATTGGCATTATGAACTAATTTTAACTCTGCAGAGCAGAGTTCTTGCAGAACAATTTGGAACAATGTGCAAAGGGTTATAAGACCATGCATATCCTTTGACTAGGCAGTGTAATTACCAGATCTATTTCTTAAAGAGATAAAAAAAAAAACCACTCATACAGACACTTATTTGTTTGTTTATAGCAGTAATTTTCTAGGGACAAGGAATTTGGAATTGAGGGGACACACATGAGTCAGGGAATGGCAGGTGAACTTGTGGTTTATGATTGTGATGGGATGCTATTGTGTTATTAAGAAATGATGAGTATCATGCTCTCAAAGATCTAGAAAGACTTACATGAACTTATGCAAAGTGAAACTGGAAGAAACAAGAGAACTTTGTATACAGGAACAGCAATATTGAGTGATAACCAACTATGAAAGATTTAGTTATTTTTAGCAATATCATGATCCAAGATAACTCCCAAGGGCTATAAAGAAAAAAAATATATCTTGTAAAGGACCATGCCTAAGTGAAGAGGCAAGCCAACTCTCCAAGGACTTCCACAGATGTGAATCATAACCCTTCAAGGAATTGGGGGGGGGGGGCAGCCTTTACTGACACAGGTGTTGCTTGTGGACTGGGAATGAAATAAATTGGAGGCAAGAGGGAAGAGGAGAAAGGTCAGAGAATGCAACTGCCTCTCAGTCTCCATGTGTTATCATCGTCATCATCATCCTCTCACATGAAAAGATCCAATTTACGGATCTGATTTAGACCTTCAACATCCCCTGGCAGGTGGCTCCCATATCACAATGATATCTGCCTCTAGATAAAGAACTGAGAGAGAGTCTGAATACAGATTGAAACATACTATTTTCATTTTCTTGATTTGTGTATGTACTTTTTTCTCTATGATCTTCTTTCACAACATAACTAATAGAGGAATATATTTTGCTTATTGTGTCAGGGAGGAGAAATGGGGGGATGGAAGGAGAAAATTTGGAACTTAATTTTTTAAAATCTAGTTAAAATTTGTATTTACATGTAATTGGAAAAATATTATTAAAAAAGAAGCTATATGAAATGTTCCAAAGTTGGACCTGGGAAAATATATTTGCTAAAATCATAAATTTAATATCCAATATGATTATTATTTCATTTACTAATTAGAGAAAGTGTCAAAATCTTACAAATGCAATGTAATTCATGTATATGATATTATTGTAAAATGAAGATGTTACATATAAAAAGTTTTTTTTAATGTAAAATTTAACCTACTAGATTATCAATGTTGATAAAAAAGGAAATGGCAACTATAACATGAGTAGCAGGAAAGCTAGAACATTAAGGCATAGCTGAAGAAACTGATTTGGTCCAGTGGGCTTGAAAGCAATTTGAAAAACTATGCCCAAGGTGTTGCTAAACTTATGTACCCTTTCACTCAGTGATTTCAATTCTAATACTATGCCCAAAAGAGATCAAAGAGAGAGGAAAACAACACAGATTTATAAAACATTCTGGAGAACAATATGGAACTATGCCCAAAGGGCTATCAAATTGTGCATAGTCTTTGATCCAGCAGTGTCTCTACTGGGTCTGTAATCCAAAAAAGATCATAAAAGAGGAAAAAGGATCCAAATGTACAATAAATGTTTGTGGCAATCCTTTTTTGGAAGTGACAAGAAACTGGAAACTGAGTAGATGCCCATCAGTTGGAGAATGGCTACATTAATCATGGTATATGAATGTTATGGAATATTATTGTTCTATAAGAAACAATCAGCAGAATGATTTCAGAAAAGCCTGGAAAAACTTACATGAGGAAATGCTGAATAAAGTGAGCAGAAGCAGGAAATCATTGTACAGATTAAAACAAGATTATGAGATGATGAATTCTGATGGACTTCACTCTTTTCAGCAATGATATGATTCAAGGCAATAGACTTCTGATGGAAAGTGCCATCTGCATCCAGAGAGAAAACTATGAATTTTGAATAAGAATCAAGGCATACAATTTTCACCTTTTGTGGTTGTCACTATTCTTTCTTTGCTCGTTTTTGTGATTTTCAGTATTTTTTCCCCTTGTGATCTATTTTTTATTGCACAGCATGATAAGTATGAAAATATGTTTAGAAGAATTATACATCTTTAACCTATATTAGATTGTTTGCTATATTGGGAAGGAGGAAGGGAGAAAGAAGGGAGAAAAATTTGGAATACAAAGTTTTGCAAAGGTGAATGTTGAAAATTGTACTTGTATATATTTGAAAAAATGAAATGCTATTAAAATTTATTTTTAAAAAGATGTCATCTGAGTCAAGTCTTGAAAATGATAAACAAAAGCAAAAGTTGATCCTTTATGAAACAAACAAAATTGATAAAGCTTTAGCTAACCTGAAAAAAAGAGAGGAAATTTAGTTTAAAATCACAAGAGAATAATGAAAATAATGTTTTATGTACAATTGTATAATGAAAAACCTTGGCATTTTAGATGGACTGTTACATGTAAAAAACTTAATGTTCTCTATTTAACATTTATAATACATATCTCACTCTAAACAGTCCTCAGGAAAAAGTAAACTAAAAGTCCAAAACATATTTACTACTAGTACTATCACTACTTCTATTACTATAGTCTCGTCCAGAGGTATATACAGGTGAATTATTTCAAATATTTTAAGAATAACCAACACCAATATTACATGAATTAAATTCAATAATTTAATAAGAAAACATACTACCAAACTCTTTTTATAAGATAAGTTTGGTTGGAATATATACATTTTCAGAGGAGAGATAAAGAGAGGATGAAAAGTAGAGAGCAATATTTAATAAATAAAGATATACACATTTAAGGTAAAATCCCAGCGAAGAGATTGTATGGACAATTATGCACCCAAAAATTATTCACTGCTCCAAATTTGGATTTGTACCAAATATACAAAAAGAATGATTCAACATTAAAAAGATATTAACATAATTAGTGATGTTAAAAAGAGGAACCAAAATTACATAATTATATTAATTTATGCACAAAAAATGTTTGATATACTATAATAACTAAAACCTTAAGAAAGATAGCATAGAAGGATCATTTTAATATGATGAAAATTACACATCCAGAGAGTGGCAGGTAACCCAAGGTGTTCAAAGACAGAAAGAAAAGATTCTTTTATGGTAAAATATTTATAGGGATTGGGACTGAACCTGTGATTTTGTTAACATAAGGAACACATAAAAGATGAAACTTCTACTAATGTAGTTCTGCAGTTCTATAGATGATAATTTCACTGAATTGTCTAGTACACCATAAGGTTAAGTAATTTAGTCTGGATCACATCTTCCTGACTTCAAGACCTACAATGCCACAATATTCTATAATAATAATTATTATTTTCTTTTTAAATTTATTTTAACTTAAAAATAAAATGATGAAAGAAACAAGCATTGCCATGCTCATAATAGAACATGAGAGGTTTCCATATAAAGCAATAACCTTTCATTTCAAGAAAACTTATGTAATAAATACAACACATTGTTTTCAAAGCTGTTCAGCTTTTTTTTCTTCCTTGGAGGTTTTGTTTTTGTTCTCTCCTGTGCATTTTTAAACTTTTATTTCCTCTACCTTCCCAAATAAGTTTATAATTAGGTGCAGATATAGATAGGTAGACAGACAGAAAGACAAATAAATAGATAGAGATAAAAATAAATGAAGTTATATAGATATCTATAATAATACAGATATGGGGATATAGATGTTTTTACATAACTAAATATACATAAACATTTTTACACATATACACTCATAAACATATATGTAAAATTGTACTATGCTTATTTTCACTTGTTATCTATTCCTCTGAAGGTAAATGGCATCTTCTTCCATAAATCCCATTCTTTCCATGTTTTCCTAAATCAACCAGATCATCATTTTTTGCACTACAGCAATAGTCCAACCCAGCATTTTATCTCAGATATTGTCTATGAAAAATTTCCCTCAATTTTCTGCATTCTTTACATGTCAAACAATTTTTTCATTTGTTTTTCAAAACTTTGAGTTCCAGATTCTCTCCATTCCTCCCCACCTCAGCCCCCAGAGAAGGCACATGTGAAGTTATGCAAAACATTTCTATAAAAGACATGTTGCAAAAGAAAACATAGATCCTCAACCCCCACTAAAAACAAACCAGCAAGAAAAATAAAGTTTTTTTAATAATAGCTTTTTACTTTCTAAATATATGTAAAGATAGTTTTCAACATTCACCCTTGCAAAATCTTGTGTTTCAAATTATTCTCCCTCACTTCCCCAACTCCCTCCCCTAAACAGAAGTTATTCAGTATAGATTAAATATATTCAGTTCTTCTAAATACGTTTAGACATTTATCATACTGTACAAGAAAAATCAGGTCAAAGAGAAAAAAAAATGAGAAAGAGAAAAAAAACAGCAAACAACATAAAAATGAAAATATTATGTTGTGATCCACATTCAGTCCCCATAATCCTCTCACTAGATGCGGATGGCTCTCTCCATCACAAGAATTAGCCTGAATCACCTCATTGTTGAAAAGAGTCAAGTACATCACAGTTGATCATTATATAATCTTGTTGCTGTTTACAATGATCTCCTGTTTCTATTCACTTCACTCAGTAAGTCTCTCCAGGCCTTTCTGAACTAGCCATTCCCCAGATGATGAACATCCCTTCAATTTCCAATTCTTTGCCCTGAGAAAAGAGCTGTTATAAAAGGACACATAAGTCCTTTTTCTTTTTTCCCTTTTAATCTTTTTTTTGGGGGGCGGGGAAGTAGATTCATACTTAGTAGGGGTATTCAAGGTCAAAAGATAGGCATTATTTTATAGCCTTTTGTTCATAGTTCATATCTTTTTTATAATATATCATTTGGGGAATGACTGCCTCATACATATTAACAAACTTTTTTTTATATTTGAAAAGAACTGGAAACAAAAGTAGGTAAAGATTAACTAGGGGAATTATTAAAATCATGGCCTTAGAAAATATTTGAGGGAATCTATCATTCTTCCTGTATTAGCAAGTTAAGATACTATAGAGTAAAATTACTGAAGTAAATATATGGATTAATTTTACTTTGGTCCTTTTGTCCCTTTTTGAAAATATTTACTACAATGAATAGATCTCTATGAAAGCGTCAGAGAGAGAATAAATGTGGAAATACATTTGATATAAAAATAAAAGTTTTCCATAATGTGTAAAGAAAAAAATCCAAATTGGGAATCAAAGTTACAATTTACATTAATAAATTTTCAAGGAAAAATGCAATAAATAATGATTTTTTCTTTTAAAATATTTCTGATATAAGTAATATGACTAATCAGTAGCATATTTAAGTAATGAATTTTGTGAAGTTTTGTTGTTATTGTTGTTGATGAATTCTTAATCATTTGGATAAAGGAAGATCATCTCCATTAAAGACACCTTATTGTCCCAATTAAAACATATGAAGATGGGAAATATGTGCAAAATTTGGGGCTGATCAGAGCCTATATAGACTGCCCTTCCTTTTTTTGGCCAGTCAACTACCTCAACACTGATAGGAAACACCATGGTCAATTGGAGATGAGAAAATAATTTTCTATTGGTTGCTGAGTCTGAACAAAAAGAGCTAGTGATTCACTGGTCATTTGTAAAGAATGAATTCACCTTTTATATTCTCCTCTTTATTCCTGGCTTCAGATCCTGTCAGGAATAGTTTAAGCAACTTCTATGAGAGGTAATTTGACCATATCTTCCTCTCCTCTATCTTAGATGCTACATCATTATAAGCATAGTGCAGTTAAAATTCATAGCTTTGAAAAGGATATCTATATCCAGGATTTCCATATCCAGGAAAGGCCATTCCTAGGTTTTCAACTGCTTATTTTGTGTTTGTTGTTTCTTGATCTTAGAAGAATAACCCTGAGATGACTATGTCCAAACTTGGACACTACCATATGCATTTAAATGATATGGAGATATGAGTCCCATGACTGGAGTAAAATAAAGACCCTTTGGGTTCTTATTAGTACAACAGTGGTTAAGAGTAGCACTATTTGATGCTCAGTAGGGAAAATAGTGCTAGAGAGTTTTTCAAATGAAAAACAATGTCCATATATCTTCTGAATACAAAAATCATGAAGCTATATCTGAAGCTGGTTCAGTTTTAATTGTAATTAAATTATTTTAACTCTAATAGAAAATTATTATTTCCCATGTATATATGCTTATGCATATATAATCTTATTTCTACCTTAAAATGTATTATTAGAATCTAAATTATTTATATTGCATATATATACATACAGACATTTAGGTAGACTCATACATGTATGTCTGTACACGACCCATGTGTACACAAATTAAGTCATTATGTATGCACATACACACAATGATTATACATATATACATGTATACATATATCTATGAATGCATGAATATAGATATTGAACATGAGAATAGTGAATAGGAAGTTGACTTTTAAGTAAAGAAATGGCCTGAGTTCAAATTCTACCTTTGAAACCTTCTGGTTTTGAGACCTCTCAGGATTCTAGGCAACTCTCTGAGTTACTAAGTTATAGGAGCTTTTATAATCTGCATTAGTAGAAAAACTTCCCCATAGCAAT
The DNA here is from genome assembly GCF_016432865.1 of Antechinus flavipes. NCBI lineage: Eukaryota > Metazoa > Chordata > Mammalia > Dasyuromorphia > Dasyuridae > Antechinus > Antechinus flavipes. Next base: position 214,119,634 of record NC_067402.1, read on the forward strand.
TAAATTAGCAGTTCCCTCTGTATCCCCGATCCTATATGATTATTACTAGGTAAATCTAATGATTTATTGCTGGAAAATGTAACCACCTTATGAACCATTTCAGTTTATTCCTACAAATCAGTTTTAATTTTAGAGGGGGCAGATCATTTTGCCAATTAGTGTCTAACATAAAAGACGAACTGAACAGATGTATATTGAGTTTGAACTGGGCATAAATATATAAATTTCAATAATTTGTGTCTTACTACTTATGCAACTGTAAATTATGGTCTTTTAAAATTAGAGAACATAAAAGATGGTAAACAGTATTAAAAAGGATGCTTCCTTTAATATAACCTGCCCTGCTAAGTAATCTTTTATCATAATAGTTGATTTACTCATGGTACCAATGTATTTACTGCATTAAAATATATTGAATTAAATGGACATTTGGACAACATTTTTTGTATCATGAAACTTCCTTCAACAGGATAAGTTGTAAAGAAAAAGAGAAGAAGAGGGATGCTTGTGAGGCTACTAAGAAATCACATTTCGTAAAATGTCAAGATTTCAGTCGGATAAGAAATTCAATTTCTCTCCCTGTCTCTCTTTATGGGAAGAGAGGTCTTATATATCTATGAATTCAAGCATAATAGGATTTTAGCTTAAATTGGCTTCTAATATAAGAAACTAATGTTTTGAGTTGCCACCTCAGTTCCTGACTGTTGTGTCATTATGTTTGTAAATAATGAATAATGGTATGCATGGGAATAGAAATGCAGACTAAAGCAACCCAGGATTCCATTTGCTGAGTTCTTGACTGTCTTTAAAAAAAGTACAAAACCTTATTTTAAATCAAGGAAGATTTCTATGTATGATTTCCCTAGATACAGTAACCACAGTACATTAAAGTTGAATGATTAAAGATTCCTTTAATAAAATGAGCAACTTGTAAAAATGTTTAGTCTAAAATCTTCTGTACTGTGGTTTTTAAACAATCCATAATATTTTATAAAATAATGATATGTTATAAAATCAATAATTTATAGGTTGCAATATTTTAGCTAGAAATAGAGAATTCAGCAAAAGTTAATAAGACCTAAATCATGGAGTATTTTTTTTTCCCTTTTATATTTCTTACCTGACTAATAAGTAGCTAGAAATAACACAAAAGTTACAAAAAAAGTTTTCAGGAAGTTGAGTGAATGGGAACATATTTGTCCTAAATATTAAATGACTTAACTATCCCCAGGTGAGCTGTTCTAAGTACCATATCTAATTAAGATCCAGGAATATGACAGCTCACAGTACTCCATCAAAAATTACCATTAAAAATATATCCATACAAAGATTAATTTTCACCTAAAAATAAAAGTTGTTTTTGTTAATGCTTTGGATGACTGCCAATAATTAATCAAAAAATTAGTGTCTTAGATGGATATGGGTAGAAAAAAAGTGAGTGACCATTCTTAGATTAATTTTTAAGATAATGTAAACAGAAAAGGAAAATCTAATGTTTTGAAATGCTGGTTTTAGCACAAATATCCCTCCTTTTATTTTCTGGTAGAATCTATTTAAATTTAATTTATCCATGAGGCAACAAAAAATGTCAAAATAAAGTTTAAATCAACATTTGATTAAGCAATGGGTATTTGTCAATGTTTGAGATTAATATATTCAATTTTTAATTGATAGTTAAAATTTTTCTCCATTAAGATGAACTACATTGATGCATTTATCAAAAAAGTTGTCAACAAACTAAAACTGTATGCAAAGAAAATAGTTATTTGGTAAAATGACATAAAAACTGAGGCTCAAATCCGAGAAGTGATTTGTCCATGCTTATAAGCAAATTATTGGATCTGAACTCAAGTTATTTGACTTCAAATGTCCCTATAATATTTTATTTTAAAATAGTTCTGCCACTATGCACATATGCATAGTTATCCTCATTAACATGAATTTTTGCACTAGACAATATGCAAAAGTCCTTCATATTGAACCTTCTCAATCAATATTTTTGATTTACATTATGCTATTTACATAACAACAAAGAGAAGCAATTTATCAAGACAAAAGGTTTTTTCAAATGAAATATTCAGAAAAATGAATGCTATATTTTATTTTTATTTAAATGATTTTATTTCCTTTATTTTTCCACTTCAATTTGTAATGTTTGACAAGATTAACATATTCAAACATACACACACACAAATGTGTGTGTGCATCTTTATGGGTGAGAAGTGTTTGTGTGTAAGAGTCTACATATACACACATGTGTGTTGTATAAGTGTATATATATATATATATATATATATATATTCACACACAGATTAGTATTTATATAGACATGTGTATGTGAATTCTTCTACAAAGGAATAAGCTTACCTAACTTTGTCACCAATCTTGTTATCATCACTTGCCAATATAATTTCTAACTTTCGCTGATTTACTTTGTTAGGATTTTTTAAAAGATGAGATGAAGAAAACTGATACCAATATATTATAGCTGCAGGCAGCATGTTGCAGTATTTTGTTGCGGAAGCTATTTCAAGGACTTGAAACTACCTTTTACTAATGGTATGGACATGTATACTTATTTTGTATTTAATTTATACTCTAATATATTTAACATGTATTGGTCATCCTACCATTGAGGGGATGGGGTGGGAAGAAGGAGGGGAAAAATTGGAACAAAACATTTGGTAATTGTCTATGCCGTAAAATTACCCATGTATATGACTTGTAAATAAAAAGCTATTAAAATTAAAAAAAAAAGAAACTACATTTTACTACAGCTCTTATGCAAAAATTTAAAAAAACAAACTTTTCTTTATCAATGTGTTTCTTCCTAAGAGGCATCTTTATGAACAGCTAATCCAAGATAGACAGTCTTTTAGCTGCTAAAGTCTTTGAAGTGAATGACAAATTTGATAACATACAGCATCTTATTCTGACAAGTAAGCCAGCTGACTAAGGACTTTAGTTTCCTGAGTATAACATGAAAAGGGGGAGAGTATATAAACTTGAGGCAAAGACAAATAACTTTATAAGAGAGGAAAAAGCCCAAGAAATGATTTTTTAAAAGAAGGCAAACTCAAATTTGTTGTTTCTCCCAAATAGAGGGTAACAGATGAGATATATGAAGGAGTGAAAATTATCAAAAAAACATTCATTTTAGATATTCCAACAAATTAGAATATGTAGGAAGTCATGTAGCATACAACTTTGTTACCAAAAAAATCAGCAATTTTCATCATAAACTAATTTGCATTTCAAAATGAAGCTTCCCACAGATACAGCTTTCCCATAATAAAGGACTCTATGATTATAAAAATTATTATGACTAATGTTGCCTGTCATCATGAAATATATAACTGCTAAATATATACACATCTATATATATATATACATATATACATATATAGATATATCTTTGACAAGATCAATTATGCATTATAATATTTGACCCTTGTCTTATTAAGAGCTAACACTTCAGTTGAATACTAAGCTTATAATAACACATTTCTTTGAAAATGAACAAAAAGAATAGACTAAGGAAAGTAGAGATCTATAAAAGGAAATCAGCAACATTTTTGGGAAGTATTTCTAAAGCTGTTATGAATGTTGTAAAGAACACTATCTTCAAAAGTGTAGAGAAAAATACACACATACATACACACACACACACACACACACATATATATATATATATATATATCATACCCATATATACATATAGACATATATGTGTGTGTGTGTGTGTGTGTGTGTGTGGTCATACCATAGTTTTTTATATACAAATATATAGTTTTAAAAAATTTTATAAATGATAATTTTATCTTATATATGGCATATATATGTATATATGTATATATATCATATATAGTATATATTTTTTAAAAAGATTCTCTTATTTCATTCCTATTTCTTTGAATTAAACCTGATTGTACACAAAGAATTAAGTATCATGATATAACATGAATAACATGGGAAGTTCTGGGGAGTGGAGTCAAGATGGCACAGAAAAGTCAGGAAGCTCCTCGAATTTTCCCAGTTTCCCTTGAAAACCACATGAAACTAAGTCTCTGAACAGAGCCTGATGTAATGAAACCACTATCCAGCTCAAGATATATTGGAAAAACTTCAAGAAAGGTCAGTCTCACTGGGGTGAAAATGGTGTTCAGCCCAGGCAAGACAGACTCTGGGAAATCCCATGAGAGGGGATTTCAAATCAGCAAATCAGCAAATCAACTAAGACCCTCATTCCTGGCTCACTAGAGGAGAAAATCAGTGGAGCAATTTCCAGTCCCAGCTCTGTAGGCAAACTCTGGGAAACCAGGTTGTTTCCTGAAAAGAGCAGCCAAGATGCCCCCTACAAACAGAAGGGGCTTCTGTGCTAAAAGCCAAGGCTCAGGATTGCACGAGAAGCTTGGATCAGAGCCCTCTTTACTCCAGGAGCAAAATGGCACCTTAAAAGTTTAAAAAAAAAAAAAAGAAGAAGAAGAAATAGCAAAAGAAAATGAAAGAAAATTAGCAAGAAACATAAAAGAATCTTGACAATAGGAAGCTACTATGGTGACAGCACAGACCAAAACACAAACTCAGACAAGAACAAAATGTCCAAAAAAGAAATCTTCAAGAATGTGATAAATTGGTCTCAAAACCAAAGAGGCTTCTTGGAAATGCTTATAAAAAGACTTCAAAAGACAAATAAAAGACATAGAAGAAAAAAAATGATAGAAGAAATGAGAGGAATGAATAAAAGAGTCAACATTTTGGAAAAGGAAGGAAAAATTTGTCTAAAGAAAACAACAACTTAAAAGTAGAAAACAATGGGAAAAGATACACAAGATAACTGAAAAAATCATACATTAAAAATTAGAACAGAACAAAAGCAAGTTAATGACTTGTGAGACAGCAAGAATGAGTCAAACAAACTAAAAAGAATGAAAAAAAAATAAAAGAAAATGTGAACTATCTCATTGGTAAAAACAGCCAACCTGGAAAATATATCCAGAAGAAACAATTTAAAAAATTATCATTCTATCTGAAGGCTATGACCAAAAAATGAGCTTGGATGTCATTAAGGAAAAATGTCCCAATATTCTAGAAACATGGGGGGGGTAATACTCATTAAAAGAATCTATGGATCACCTCTGGAAAGAGATCCCACAAGGAAAACCTTAAGCAACATTGTGGCAAAACTCCAGAACTATAATATCAAGGGAAAAATAGGGCAAGCTGCCAGACAAAAACAATTCAAATATCAAAGAGCAATAGTGAGGATTACCCAGGATTTGGTGGCTTCTGCAATAAAGGGTTGGAAGGGCTAAAATACCATATTATAAAAGGCAAAGGAAGGGGGTTTTAACTAAGAATTAACTACCCATTGACATTCAGCATCATCTTTCTGGGGGGCAGATGAAGTAAGAAACTTCCAATGATTTCTATTGAAAAAAAAAAAAAAGAACTGAATAGGAAATTTAATTTCCAAACACAAGATGCAAGAAAACCATAAAAAGGTAAACAGGGAGAAAATATATATTTAAAGATTAAACTGTTTACATTCATAGATGGGGAAACAATATTTGTAACTCTTAAGAACTGTATCTATTACTGGGGCAGAAAGATGGCGGCATCACATGGATTGAAGGTGTAATTGTAAATGAACTTCGATGTAATAACATCATAGAAAAAGACATTAAGGTGTGGGAAATGGTCTGTATTGAAAAAAAGAGGAAAGGGAAGGTCCAATGGGAAAATTAGTTCATATTACTATCAAGAGAAAGATGGGAAGGAGATGAGCATCATCTGAAACTTGATCTCAACAGTTTTGGCTCTAAGAGGGAATAATTTCATCATTCATTTGAGAATATAAATTTATCTAACCCTACAAAGAAGTAGGAGGAGAAAGAGTAAAAGAAAAGGAGGGATGGATAGAAGCAAAGGCAGAAATACTGGAGAAAAAGATAGGAAGAGCGGAATTGATAATAGAAGATAAGATAGTGGGTGGAGTGGGTTAAAAAACACTGCTAAGAGAAGGGGGAGGGGTGATAGGAGAAAAGGTACTGGGTGGGGGGTAAAAAGAAAAGATAGCACCAAGAACAGGGTGAAAAGAGAGAACAAAAGTATATTCAAGGGAGAAAATAGGATGGAGGAAAATATAAAATTGACAATCATAACTGTTAATATGAATGAGAAGAATAAATTTTTCATAAAATGAAAGTGAATAGCAGTGGACTAAAAACAGAATCCTACAATATGTGGTTTACAAGAAACACATTTGACACAGAGTAAAGGTAAAAGACTGGAACAGAATTTATTGTGCTTCAGCTAAAGTAAAAAAAAAAAAAAAGCTAGGGTGGCAATTCTTTTTTTAAATTATTTTTATTTTTTTTTAGCTGAGGCAATTGGGGTTAAGTGACTTTTCCAGGGTCACACAGCTAGGAAATATTAAATGTCTGAGGCCAGATTTGAACTCAAGTCCTACTGACTTTAGGGATGGTGCCCTATCCACTGCAGCATCTAGCTGCTCCAGGGGATAGCAATTCTGATCTCAGACAAAGCAAAATTAAAAATAGATCTTAATAAAAGAGATAAGGAAGGAAAGTACATCTTGATAAAGGATACCATCAATAATGAAGTAGTAACAACATTAAATGTGTATACACCAAGTAGTAGAGCAAACAAATTTCTAGAGAAGATTTGGAGACAGTGACAGGAAGAAATAACAAAATTTCTAGTGGGCAAAACTGTTCTAGTGGGAGACCTCAAACTTCCCCTCTCAGAATCAGACAAATTTAGCCATAAAATAAATAAGAAAGAAAATAGGGAGGTTAATAGGATCCTAGAAAATCTAGATATGATAGACCTCTGAAGAAAATTGAATAGGAAAAGAAAGATACCTTTTTCTCAACAGTACATGGCACCTTCACAAAAATTGACTATGTATTTGGGCATAAAAACCTCACAATCAAATACAAAAAAAAGGCAGAAATAGTAAATGTTTCCTTTTCAGACCACAGTGCAGTAAATATTATGTTCAATAAAGGACCAGGGAAAGATAGACTAAAAACTAATTGGAAATTAAATCATCTAATTCTAAAGAATGAATGGGTCAAACAACAAATCACAGAAACAATGCATAATTTTATCCAAGAAAATGACAAAATGAGACAACACACCAAAAACTTGTAGGAGGTAGTCAAAGCACTTCTTAGGGGAAATTTTATATCTCTAAATAGCTACATACATAAAATAGAATAAGAGGAGATCAATGAATTAGGCATGCAACTAAAAAGCTAGAAAAAGAACAAATTGAAAACCCCAATTAAATACCAAATTAGAAATTCTGGAACTCAAAGAAGAGATTTATAAAATAAAATGATTGAACTAATAAACAAAACTAGGAGTCAGTTTTATGAAAAAAACTAACAAAATAGATAAAATTTAATTAACTTGATCAGAAGAAAGAAAGAAAAAAAAATTACCAGCATCAAAAATGAAAAAGGTTGAATTTACCACTAATGAAAAAGAAATTAATGAAATAATTAGGAGCTGTTTTGCCCAATGTATGGCATAAAGTCTGACAATCTAACAGAAACGGATGAATATTTACAAAAATACATATTGCCCATGTTAACAGAAGAGGAAATAAAATACTTAAATAGTCCCATTTTAGAAAAATAAATTGAACAAGTCATTAATGAACTCCCTAAGAATAACTCTCCAAAGAATTTGGACCTATGCCCAAAGGGCTATCAAACTTCACATACCATTTAATCCAGCAGTGTTTTTATTGGGCTTATATCTTAAAGAGATCATAAAGGAGGGAAAGGTGCAAAAATGTTTGTGGCAGCTCTTTTTGTAGTGGCAAGAAACTGGAAAATGAGTAGATGCCCATCAGTTGGAGAATGGCCAACTCTGTTATGGTAGATAAGTGTTATGGAATATTATTGTTCTATATGAAATGATCAGGAGAATTTCAGAGAAGCCTGGAGAGACTTACATAAACTGATGCTGAGTGAAATGAATAGAACCAGGAGATCATTATACATGGAAACAGCAAGATTATATGATGGTCAATTCTGATGGACATTGCTCTCTTCAATAATAAGATGATTCAGGCCAATTCCAATAGCCTTATAGTGAAGAGAGTCTACACCTAGAGAGAGGACAGAGGGCAATATCAGTATTAAACATATATACACCAAGTGGTATAGCATCTAACTTCCTTAAAGAGAAGTTAAGAGAGTTGTGAGAAGAAATAGACAGCAAAACTATAATAGTGGGAGATCTCAATCTTGTACTCTCAGATTTAAATAAATCAAATTACAAAACAAATAAGAAAGAAATTAAAGAGGTAAATAGAATATTAGAAAAATTAGGTATGATAGATCTCTGGAGAAAACTGAATGGTGACAGAAAGGAGTATACTTTCTTCTCAGCAGTTCATGGAACCTACACAAAAATTGACCATATATTAGGACATAAAGACCTCAAAATTAAATGCAGGAAGGCAGAAATAATAAATACTTTCTTTTCAGATCACAATGCAATAAAAACTACATTCAACAAAAAGTTAGATATAAATAGACCAAAAAGTAATTGGAAACTAAATAATCTCATCTTAAAGAATGATTGGGTGAAACAGCAAATTATAGACACAATTAATAATTTCACTCAAGATAATGACAACGATGAGACATCATATCAAAATTTATGGGATGCAGCCAAAGCAGTACTAAGGGGAAATTTTATATCCTTAGAGGCTTACTTGAATAAAATAGAAAAAAAGAAGATCAATGAATTGGGCCTGCAACTTAAAAAGTTAGAAAAAGACCAAATTAAAAACCCCCAATCAATGACTAAACTTGAAATTCTAAAATTAAAAGGAGAGAGGACAGGGGAACTGAATGTGTACCAAAACATAGCATTTTCACTCTTTTTGTTGTTGTTTAATTGCATTTTGTTTGCTCTCTTATTTTTTCCTATTTTAATATGAATTTTCTTTTGCAGCCTGATATTTGTGGCAATATGTATAGAAGAATTGCACATGTTTAACATATAATTGATCATTTGCCACCTAGGAAGCAAGGGAAAAAATGAGAACACAAGGTTTTCTAAGGATGAATGTTGAAAAATTATCCTCGTATATATGTTGAAAATAAAAAGCTCTAATTAAAAAAAGGAAAAGAAATAATCTCCATTGCTAGATAAATTCACAAGTGAATTCTATCAAACATTTAAAGAACAATTAATTCTTTTACTATGTATACTATTTGGAGAAATAGGTGAAGTAGTACTGCCAAATTCCTTCTATGACATAATTATGGCCCTGATACCTAAACCAGAAAAGACCAAAACAGAGAATTAGAATTATAAACCAATTTCCCTAATGAATATTGATGCAAAAATGTTAAATAAAATATCAGCAAAGAGATTACAGCAACTTATCAGCAGGATAATACACTATGACCAAGTGGGATTTATACCGAGAAAGCAGGTATGGTTCATTATCAGGAAAACTATTACTATCACTGATCATATAAATAATAAAACCAACAGAAAACATATGATAATCTTAATAGATGCAGAAAAAGCTTTTTATAAAATACAGCATCCATTTTTTATTAAAAACATTAGAGAGCATAGAGGTAAAGAGAGCTTTCCTTAAAATAATAAGCAGTAGGAGTGGTGGTACAGTGGATAGAGCAACAGCCCTGAAGTCAGGAGGACCTGAGGTCAAATCTGACTTCAGATACTTAATACTTCCTAGCTGTGTGACCCTGGGCAAGTCACTTAACCCAATTGTCTCAGTAAAATAATAATAATAATAATAATAATAATAATAATAATAATAATAAGCTGTATCTATCGAAAACTCACAGCAAGCACTATTTGTAATGGAGAGAAGCTGGACACATTCCCTTATAATAAGCAGGGGTGAAAAAAGGATGCCTATCATTACCACTACCCTTCAATATTGCACTAGAAATATTTTCTTTAGTAGTAAGAAAAGAACAAGAAATTTAAGAAATTAGAATAGGCAATGAGGAAATAAAACTATCACAATTTGCAGATGATATGATATACTTGGAGAATCCTAGAAAATCATTCAAAAACTTACTGGAAATAATTCACAGCTTTACTAAAGTCGTAGGAAGTAAAATAAACCCACACAAATCATCAGCATTTCTATATATTACTGACAAAGCCCAGCAGCAAGAGACAGAAAGAGAAATTACATTTAAAATGAGCAGGACAAAAATACCAAAACTTTAAAGTCTGAAGTCTAGAAAAGACTTTAGGGTCCAGAAGTTTCTTGGGCATACAGATCATATGAAATTAAAGCCATTTATATTTGCATGAAAAAATTTTCTAAATCACTATTGATTAGAAAAATAAAATTAAAACAACTCTGATGTACCATCTCACACCTGTCAGATTGGGTAAGATGACAGGAAAAGATAATGATAAATGTTGGAGGGGATGTGGGGGAAATAGAATACTAATGCACTTTTGGTAAAATTGTGAAATGATTCTATCATTCTGGAGAGCAATCTGGAACAATACCCAAAGGACTATCAAACTGTGCATAACCTTTGACCCAACAGTGCCATTTCTGGGTCTTTATATCAAGGAAATCATAAGGAAGGGAAAAGGACTCACAAGTGCAAAATTGTCTGTAGCAGCTCTTTTTGTGATAGCAAAGAATTGGAAAAGGATTGGATGGATGCCCATCAGATGGGGAATACTGAATTAGCTGTTGTATATGAAGATCATGGAATATTATTATTCTATAAAAAATGATGACCAACCTGATTATAGAAAGCCCTGGAAAAATTTGCATGGACTGATTCTGAGTAAACCAGCAGAATCTTGCTATTCTCACAATAATAGCAAGAATATGTGATGATCAACTATGAAAGGCTTGGTTCTTTCTCAGCTGTTCAGTGATCTGAAGCAGTCCCAATAGACTTTGGACAGAAAATGCCATATGCATCCAGAAAAAGATTTAAGGAGACTAAATGTAAATCAATACATACTATGTTCACTTCTTGTCAAGTCCAAGCTAGCTCCCTGCAGGCCTCAGAATCAGCCAGAGTCAGGATAAGCAAAAGTCCTTGGTCTTTAGGGGGAGAAGTGAAGGGGATGGACAAAACTGACCTTCCTTCTCCTCATCCTCCTCCAAAGTGACTCTGGTTTGTCTTACTTCATCCCCTAATCCCTGCTACAATTATCTGTATACACCATAAGATTGAGCCAGCATGGAATAGTAAGAAGGGCCATTTTCCAAGCATATGCTAATATAGTATCGTCCAATAGGTAATTAGCCTAAAGTGTTCTATTGTCTGATTCCAGTGCATGTATTCAGAGTTTCAGCCCTTTACAACTTTTTTCTGTTTTTTATCTCTCTCATTGTTTTTCTTTTTTGCTCTGATTTTTCTCTCTCAACATGATTCATAAGGCAACGCTATTAAAAATAAACTTACTACAATAAAAAAGAGAATAAGGATCATAGTTTGCTACTATTTTTAGTCATGAGGATAGCACCCTTGTCACATATTAAGCAGTTATCTATTTGTTGAAAAAATCAAATAAAAAATCTATAAGAGCAGATAAAAACAAATAACATAACAGATGTGTAACTCAAGGAACAAAAATATTGATAAAGTAATAAACTTATCTTTGTCTCAGAAAGAAGTTTTTGTTTATTTGTTTTTACTCTAAATCTCCATATCTCTTGCAAATGGTCCTTTCCTTCCACCACCCCCATATTTTTCTGAGTCAGGTCTTCATGGCTTCCTTTCTTAATGTTTGAAATAGACTCCAAAATAATCTCCTGGGACTCAACCTCTCCCCTCTTCCTTTCATCTTCTAGTCAACTGAAATATTTATATTCTAAAAATATTTTTAAATGTGTCATGACTTTGCTCAAGAAACTTTTATGGTTAGATACCATATGAACTTCTCTATTTTATTATACTACCCTTCAAAATTTCTCTGTAGCCTATTTTCTAAAATGATTCCCCATTATACCCCTTCAGATAATCTGCCTTCCAGCCAAGCAGGATTAAGTTGCTAAACTGGGTGAATGGGAATATTGAGCTAATAATGACATCAGGGTTACAAAGTTTACTTGGTTAGAAAGCTATTGATCCCTTATTTTCATATCTCGATGGAAAGAGGTTTGGGTTTGAAAAAGGAGATGAGTTCAGTTTATAGCACCTTGAATTTGAGATGCTTTCATAGCCTTCTGTATTAAATGTCCAACATTTTTTATCTGGGACTAACATAATATTTCATTATGTTGTATATTTTATTTAAATATCAGTGACCTATATGAAGAGAGATGATTATTCAATTCATGAGACCTAATGAACATTCTATCCAAGAGATAGAATGTAGAAAAATAAGAAAAAATATATAATACAGAAACTTAGGGAAGATGATATAAGTGATGATGTTCTTACATGTTTGTTATCAAAGAAGATTAGTGATATGGTATGATATCTTAATCTACTAGTGAATTGGATATGAGTGATGCAGAATCGCACAAAATCCTCCACCTCACTCTCTCTTCTAAAGTTATTGAAGTCCAGTGGAAAGACAAAGGTGAAAATGTTTGGTAATGATCCAGGATGCAGAGAATGGATCTTTAATGTCTGACCAAACTCTGAATGTTCCCACAGTACTTGCCTCAGAGCCTTTGTGATTGTTGGAACATGACTGAGAAAGAACAGTTAGTTTCCAGGAAGAGAACCAAGGACAGTTTCATAAAAACCTTTAAAAAGAAGTAAAAGTAATTTAAGATTAAAGGTTAGTCAATAGTGTCAAATGCAGTAGTAAGTTTAAGAAAAAATGAGAATGGAGAAAATCATCAGATTTTGGAGTAAAGAGCTTGTTATAGAAAATAGTTTCAAGTGACTGATGGAATTATGACTTGCTAGTTTATCACCATCTGTTTTGCCACTGTTTTCTATCCCCCCAAATGCTTTTTTTAGTCTTTTGATTAGTCTGCTCTCTTGCATTCGTTACTGAATCATAAGTTTCAGTGAACTTAAAAATCATATGGTCCATCTTTATCATTTTAAAGGTGAGAAAGCTAAGAATTAGAGAAATGAAGTGGTTTGTCAAAAGTTATACCAGTACAGTAAGAAATACAGGATTCAGACTCATAGCCTCTGATTCCCTCAGAATAATAAAATTTCAGAATTGAAATGGACCTTATAAGTCAACTAATCTATATCACTCATGGCTTCACCCAATATCCAAAAGAATATAATAGATGATACAATGTAAAAATATATTTTCATATGAAATATTCACAAAATCAATTCTATGTTTTAATTTAATTTTATTTAGTTGTTTACTTTGTCCATTTCAATTTTCAATAGCTATCAATATTAATTGCCTCCAAAAAGGATTGACCTGATCTTGTATGTCTTCTATATAAATTAAATCAATGAAGCTCTTAGTTAAACATAAATGAATTGGGGAAGGAAAAGGGAGAGAAAATAAGTATTTCTATAGAGTCTATTCTGTGCTAAGTACTTTACACATATATATCTCACTTTAAAATGTAATTATTTCCAAAAGCAGCTCTTCATTTGTTTGTTTAACTTATTCCCTTCCAATCTTCCTACTGTCAGTATCCTCTACCTCTTGATATCATGTTGTATTATGTTGTATATTTTATATAAATATCAGTGACAAAATACTCATTCATCTCCTTTCAATGGCTTTACTTATAGAATTATAATTTTTATAATTATAAAATTAAATTATATATAATATCAAATTTTAAAAATGTTAAATTGATCAAAAAAATTCCTTATAGAGAACCAAGAATTGTCTCTTTTTATTTCTAAATATTGCTTTCATTTTTGCCTTCTTGGCTAAGCAGAAACTGTCTATAATAAAATTCTGTAGCAAAAAGAATGGAGGGGGAAATATGATAAGGTAAGAAAATAGGAACTAAATAAAAATATTAATGCAATAGCATAAAGAATTAGTGAACCAACCTAGATAGTTTAAGGATGCTCTAGGCAACAATTTAAGATGTCAAGTTTCAAAGAATGTGCACACCTGCATTGATGGAGGGAAAATGCTCATTTGAAAGTTTTCTCTATCATTTAAACTACAAGTCCAGGCCCTTTCTTTATTTCTAGGTACAGAACGATGAAATCAAAGGCTGGTAATAAAGGATGCATTTTAAAATATGATACTATTTTGTAAAACTAAAGTCAAAATATTCAAAGTTCAAGATTAGCTGAATTTGGAAAGGGAAAGTAAAAACATTTCCCCTTTCATTTTTGGGGGTATTGTGTGTATGGATTTTATGTTATATTATGTGAAAACAAGTAATCCAAAAATGACAGTAACACAACTTGAGTGGATTGAATGTCAAGTGTTGGTAGACAGAGAAGTCAGAATTTTTCAATCATCATTTTGCTTCTATTTGCTTTTTTAAAGATAATGATTTTATACTCAAAATATCAAAACTAAAATATCCAACAAAGACAACAAAACATGCAAAAAAGTAATATGTCCTTGATGTATTCAAGTTATCTATGCTATCTGAACTATAGCAACCAATTAACCAGTGCTTTCTTGAGTGCTTGCAATGTACCACACACTGATAGGCACTGGGAATACAAAATAAAAAATATATTTCCTTCCTATGTAGCTTATATTTTAAGAGGTGAAACAACTATCTTATGACATGTAGAAATGAATGTAAAGTAGCTTTTGGGGAAAATAAAACATTTAAGAGGTTAAGGAAAAGCTTATGTAGGAGACTTGATCTGATTCTTGAAGGAAACCAGGAATCCCTACAGGCAGAAAATATAAGACAAGTAATAAAAAGGAATAGAGACCAGGGATGGAATAACATTAATGTAAATTAGAGTATACACAGAGAAATAATTCACTTGTGTTTGAAAAGATTGAATGGAACAAGATGGTAAAGAGATTTAAGTATCTTTGGTGATCTAGTCCTCCAAAGTCTGCCTTAGAACAACCCTGTAAACTTTTGTTTAGTTGAATTCCTCACAATTTGAGGACATTGGAAAGGTAGAGTATCCAGACAAAGGAATCTTGAATAGGGAAAGGCATTGGGCAAACCACTTATAAAAGAACTATGAATTAAACTTAGATACATGAAGATTAATAGTACACATCAAAGCTATCTTCAAATGTTTAAAAGGTCATTTGTGAAGGAAGGATTAGACAGTTTTACCCAAGAAGGCAGAGTTAGGAAAAACTGGTAGAATTTCTAAAAAGGCAAATTTAGGATTGAGCAGGAAAAACAAACAAAACAAATCAAACCGACCAGGCAAACAAACAAAACCTTACTCCCAAATTACAGCATGAATGTATATTCATTAGAGACCTTCATACAGAGGTTAGATGACCATAGGTTAAGTACTATAGTGATGATTCCTTTATTATTATTATTTTTATTTAAATGTATTTTTTCTCACACATTGCTTTGTGAATCAATTGAGAGAGTGTTTGACAAACCCAAAGACCCCAGCTTTTGGAATAAGAACTTACTGTTTGATAAAAATTGCTGGGAAAATTGGAAACTAGTATGGCAGAAACTAGGCATCGACCCACACTTAACACTGTACACCAAGATAAGGTCAAAATGGGTTCATGACCTAAATATAAAGAATGAGATTATAAATGAATGAGAGAAACACAGGATAGTTTATCTCTCAGACCTGTGGAAGAAGAAGGAATTTATGACCAGAGAAGAACTAGAGATCATTATTGATCACAAAATAGAAAATTTTGATTATATCAAACTGAAAAGTTTTTGTACAAACAAAACTAATGCAGATAAGATTAGAAGGGAAGCAATAAACTGGGAAAACATTTTTATAGTAAAAGGTTCTGATAAAGGCCTCATTTTCAAAATATATAGAGAATTGACTCTAATTTACAAGAAATCAAGATTCTTCAATTGATAAATGGTCAAAGGATATGAACAGACAATTCTCAGATGAAGAAATTGAAACTATTTATAGCCGTATGAAAAGATGCTCCAAGTCATTATCAATCAGAGAAATGCAAATTAAGGCAACTCTGAGATACCCCTACACACCTGTCAGATTGGCTAGAATGACAGGGAAAGATAATGCGGAATGTTGGAGGGGATGAGGGAAAACAGGGACACTAATACATTGTTGGTGGAATTGTGAATACATCCAACCATTCTGGAGAGCAATTTGGAACTATGCTAAAAAAGTTATCAAACTGTGCATATCCTTTGATCCAGCAGTGTTACTACTGGGCTTATATCCCAAAGAGATCTTAAAGAAGGAAAGGGACCTGTATGTGCAAGAATGTTTCTGTTAGCCCTGTTTGTAATGGCCAGAAAGTGGTAACTGAATGGATGCCCATCAATTGGAGAAAATCCTATTGATTACATTTGCTGGCTTCTAAGGTTTTTTTCCCAAATGTAGAATTTCATTATTCTATTCTGACTTTGAAATTTATTTGATGGAAGAGTTAAAAAGTCCAGGTTTTGCTCTCTAAAAAGAAGGTTTAGGAAGGGTTTGTACTCCACACTTTGGTCCTTCAGTTAGAGAGAAAAGAAGACTGAGAGAGATGGCTTCCAGGTTTGAGTTAACATCATGGTGATGAGATTAGAGGAGAAGAGCTTAATCTGGGAAGAGGAATTTATATCAGGCAGAGCAGCTTATATAGAGTAAAATGAAATTCTATGTAGGTATGGCTACAATTTTTTTGAATACTTTCTCATTTCATGACTATACAAAATGAAAATTCACTGCAAGTGGGTAAAAATAAGTATTTTTGAGATGACAGTAAAGCTCTATGGGCAACTACTAACCAAGAACTTCAGTGAAGTTAGAGTTAGAAGAGAAAGTTTGAGTGATCAGTGCTGCTAATTTCAAATTGCTGATATATTGTAGAGTCACTTAGAGCCAGAAAGGTTGTTTTCTAATCTGTAAAAGTAATATAATAAAGTTTCCACTAATATTTGCCATTAATAATAGCTCTGTAAGTATGCAAAGTACTTTACACATATTATCTCATTTTAAACTTACATTATCTCATTTATCTCATACTCACTCTATGAAATAAGTAATGTAATTGTTACTAGTTCCTATTTTATACTTAGAAAAAATGTATGAGAGGTTAAGAGACAAACTCCTAGTGATCAACCATATATTGTCAGAGGAATGGTTTGGAGACAAGCAAGCCTGTCACTCTAATCTAATGTCTAATTATATGACATTGCTCTCCTGATAACTACCAAGCAGAGTTTGATTAGGAATCAAATGAGAAAATATAGATAAACCAGTGTAAAATACTATTATAAATGCAAGCAATTGTTATTATTTCTATACTAAATTAATTAAACCTCAGAAGTACTAGTATATTTTGTTGCTTTCTTAAATCTTTAGAGAAATTTATAAGTAGAACGAAGACAGGATTGTAC
Organism: Antechinus flavipes; assembly: GCF_016432865.1. Taxonomy (NCBI): domain Eukaryota; kingdom Metazoa; phylum Chordata; class Mammalia; order Dasyuromorphia; family Dasyuridae; genus Antechinus; species Antechinus flavipes. Next base: position 214,137,092 of record NC_067402.1, read on the forward strand.
ATCTTACAGCATGTTTACAAACAAAACAAAATAAATTGCCTCAATTTCATACATTTAATATAGTGATAGTCTGAAACCCTGAATGTCTCTCTCCCTCCTTCCTTCCTTCACTCTCCCTTCTTCCCTCTCTCCCTCCCTCCCTCTCTCCTTCCTTCTTTCCCTCCCTTTTTCTCATCTCTCTATCTCTCCCTCCCTCCTTCTCTTTCTCTCTCTCTCTCTCCCCCTTGTATATTCATATAATAGATTGATTCTGTTCCACATTTTATCTAACTATTAATGTCATCCTGTCCATTTTCTAAAACCTACCATAAGAGGATAAGAGAGGAAAAGAAATCAGAACAGGACAAGACACAAGAACAGAGAACAGGGGAAGAGAGAAGAGGAGGGGGACAGAGACAGAGAAAGAGAGAGACATTTACATATACATAGAGAGAGAGAGAATGTATATATATATATATATATATATATATATATATATATATATATGTGTGTGTGTGTATATATATATATATATATATATATATATAGAGAGAGAGAGAGAGAGAGAGAGAGAGAGAGAAAGAGAGAGAGAGAGAGAGAGAGAGAATATGAGAATTAGTGTGACCAAGTTTTGGATGGATGTAAATAAGGGATGAGGTAGAGTGGTCAGGATGCAATTGAAGGACCCTCAAAACTTCAATTATAACCATGAAATTTAAACTTTTTTCTTATTAATCTAGTCAAAAGTAGAGATTAAGTGAGGAATAACTACAGTTATTAAGGGAGTGAGACCAGATTTGAAGGCAGATCATCCAGCACTCTTATCCACTATGTTGCTGCGAGCTGCCCCAATCAAATGTGGTCTTAATAGAATAGCATTGCTAGAAGAAGGCAATATAGGATGGTTGAGGACAAGTGGACAGGAAGAGTGTATTTCAAGACTCACCTCTGACAATTACTTTCTTCTTGACCATGAACAGACTCAAGTACTTTCAGTACTTTCAATACTCTAGATATTTTGCTGAGGTGAGGGAGTTCCTTCATTTGGAACTTTCCTAATACTAATAGCAAATCTAGTCCCTGTGGCAATGAGTTCTGTGCCATAATTGATCGCTTAGAACATGATAGCTGTTTTCTTTTTGCATCTAATCTTAATATTTAACTTTATGAATTTTGTGATTTGGAGTTCTAAGAGCAAATAATACTTCTTCCTTGGGGTTTACTCTCTAAAAAATATTATGTATTCTAGAAGAAGAGGCTGGGCAGAAGAATTTTGATCTCACATTTGAAATGACCAACCTTTGGTTTTAAATGCCACTATCAGCTTATTGCAATCTAGTATGATTTTTTTTTGATTATTATCAGTCCTTCCTGTGAACAATAATATTCAAGATGATTTTTAAAGTGTCATATAAGATTCTTATTCTTAGCCATACATATATATGTGTGTGCGTGCCTATGTACATATCTATATATACACACATGCATGCACATATACATATACAGACACATGTCTGTGGGCAAGAATCTTACGTGTGTGTGTGTGTATGTATATATATATATACATACATGTAAAACATGACTATGCAGTATACACACACACACACTCACACACACATATACATAAGTTTATTCTCTCTACTCTTATTCTACTCTCTTCTCTATTCATTCTACTCTCTTCCAACACAAACACCTATTTTTAACATTTATAATGGCCAAAATATTACCTTTGCTTTAATATTCAGGTCAGAGAAAGATTATGACACACAAAGAACATTATTTTTTGGAAGGAAAGGAGTGTGAATGAAACTCATGTTGGATGGCTTCAGTCTTCTTATTCTAGTAAGATAATCAAGATGATTTGTTTAGAGAGATGGAGAGAGGATGAGCAGAGTGATTATACAATAAAAAACTCATAATAACACAACATATACATGTTGTGTATAATACCTTCCTAAGGACATTGTAGTAACAATAAGAAAACTGATAACATAATATAAGTCTCATAAACTCTTTTCATTTGCAATGTGAGATAGAAGAAAATGTGGAGTGTGCTTAAAAGCATTCTGAAATGATTGATAGTATCTTTGCTAAATATTTGGTGGCCAGTACAAAAATGTTTCAACAAAAACCTATTGAATAAAAGTACATTAAGAGATGAGAGAGAAGAAAACTTGTTAACTTGTAAGGGCCTATATTGAAAGACATTATTGTCTGTTTTCTTCTTCCAAGGAAAAAATATAGTTAATCAGAATCATGATAATAATGACTTGTTGGTGCAATGGTGTAGGAGTCAGCAAGTCCTGGATTCAAATCCTTCTGTATTAGATGTGTATGACAGGGTAAGTCACATAACCTATTTGGCTCAGTTTCCTCAAAAGTAAATTGAAGTTAGTAATGTCATCTATCACAGGAGCTGTGAGAATCAAATAAGATAATATTTGTTTAAAAAATTAACCAAACAAAAGTGTCTGGTCCATAGTCCATGCTTACTTCTTTTCCAACACAGAAATATCATGTAGAAATGAATAGGAAAAAATCACAAAGTAGCTAATAGGAAAAATGTAAATCTTGGTTTAATTTTAGAAGTCTTCCCCAAATTAAGAAAAAGGGGAAGTGCTAGACCTGGTTCTTTTTGGAGAAGACAAAATCTCAGATTCTCTCCTAATTTGTTTGCCTAAGTATTTAACTAGCTGGAGAAGAAACAGAGCATTGTGGATAAAAGGTCTTCTTGGATAGGAAATCTTGGTTCAGTTCCTAGCCTTAACAAATATAAACTCTATGACTGTGGGTAATTCCCTCAACTTTTTAAGTCCCAGGCTATTCTGCAATATGCACAGTTACCAAGGAATTACTGTTCTGCATCAATGGAAGGAGATTCTAAACTAGAAGTTCTTCATTCTGGACCACACAAGTCTGCACTTCCAAAATTTTAGGAAAATATTTTCATTGCTTTGCTATACCTTTCAGTCTTTCTTTCCCTCCCCCTGCCTTTGCTTCTGTATTTCTCACTACTCTCTAAGACAACTCAAATGAACATTACAGCAGAAAAAATACAACTAAGTTACATATTTCCAGAACTATTGAGGAAGTCATATCTCCAAAATGAAGAATAAATTTGTCTGATAGGCATTTACTGCTCTTCTTGGCTCCTTTCTAGCCTTTATAATTCTGTCTCCTACTGATATGCAGATTTGTGATCATGGTTTTCTATCTTTCTTTTTTTCATTGTTTGTCCCCCATTTCTAAAATGCTCTCCTCCCTTATCTCCATCTCTTATTTTTCCTGATTTCCTTCAAGATTCAGCTTAAGTCTCACTTAAGTCTCTTCCCTTCTCAGGTTAACTCTTATTTTAGCCTTTATATATCTTTATATATTTTGTTTGTAACTACCTATTTAGATGTTGTCTGCACATAGTACATCTAATAAATGCTTTTGACTTAGTGATTCACAACCGCATATGCGATTGGTCAATTGATGTGCCAGAATCCAATCTCATTCTAAAGCAAGAGAAGAAATGAGCAAAGATTAATAAATCAAATATATCATAATGATTTTTTCATATATTATCTGGTTATAAATGAGCATTTAGGTAGCACAGTGAAAAGATAGCTGGATCTTATAGTTAGGAGGACTAGTATCCAAATTCACCTTCAGACATTTATTATTTTTGTGTGATCCTGGGCAAGTAATTTAATTCTATTTGTCTCAGTTTCCTCATCCATAAAATGAACTGGAAAAGGGAAAGGGCAAAACACTCCAGTATTTTTGCCAGGAAAACCCCAAATGTGGTCATAAAGAAAAATGACTGAACAACAAAATCTAGTTATAGATTCAAAGAATGTTAACTATAAATGTGACATTTTCTCTCTCTTCCCCTCTCCTCTTCTTCCACATAATTCAGTTATAGAATGTTAGCACTAGAAGATGCATTATTATATTATTTTGAGATAGAACACTGACTATTATGAAATATTTGACCCACATTATTTAATTTTATTTTCATGAGTATGCAACTTAGGAATTCACCATTTTATGGATAAGTATCAACCAAATGGCATATATATGCTCACATAGCTAATTTGTGATAAAAATGATTTTGCATCCACTTTTATCCTGTTTGCAAGTGTTTTCATTTTTCCTCTACTACTTTATCTCTCATTTCATCATTAGCAATGTAATATCTATTTCTGTGGGTTTTTTTGTTTTTTTACTCTCACTTCCCAAGATATACAACTCCATCCTCTATCATATACTTCTTTATGACTTTGAGCAAACTAATTAACCTTCATTAGAGCTCAGTTTCCTTCATACATATAATAAATGGTACTATATTAAAGATAACATCCTTTCTTTCTCTAAATCTATGATGCAAAGATTTTCTGATCTCCAAATGAACTTGGTTATTCCTAGAGCAATAATATTTTATTTGGATTCTATAAGCTTATTTTTCCTCATTTTGTTTTGTTTCATTTTTAATAACTATGTCTTTATACCAATTTTTCTTTTTAATTCTATTTATTTAATTCAATGAACTTAAGACATTATCCTATAAAAGAATCTATTGATTTCATGAGATTGACAGAAACATGACACAATAGTAAAAAAAGTTTTAAGAATTGCCAGACATAATAAATACAAACATACTTATATACTTATAAGCATATGTATAAATATTATATATAACTGAGAAATTATCTAATCTAATATTTTCATTTTTTGAGGAACTATGTTTTTTATTTTCAAAACATATGCATAGTTTTTAACATTCACCCCTGTAAAATCTTGTGTTCCAAATTTTTTTCTCCTTCCCTTTCCCCCATCCTCCCTAAGATGACAAATAATGAAAAATATGTCAAACATGTGTAGTCCTCCTATACATATTTCCACAATGTTATGCTGCACAAGAAAAATCAGATCAAAAGGGGAAAAAATGAGAAAGGAAAAAAAATGTAAGCAAACAACAAAAAGTGAAACTACTATGTTGTGATCCACACTTAGTATCCTCAGCCCTCTTCCCATCACAAGACTAACAAGACTATTAGAATGGCCTGAATCACCTCACTGTTGGAAAGAGCTATTTCTATCAGAATTGATTATCATATAATCTTGTTGCTGTGTTCAATGCTTTCTTGGTTCTAAACACTTCATTCAGCATCAATCATATTAGTCTCTCGAGGCCTTTTTGAAGTCATCCTCTGATCATTTATATATAATTTATAGAACTGTAACATTCCAAAGCATTCATATACCATAACTTATTCAGCCACTCTCTAACTTATGGGCATCAACTCAGTTTCCTTACCATGACAGAAAGGACTACTACAAACACTTTTGCACATGTGTGTCCCTTTCCCTCCTTTATGATCTCTTTGAACACATAATTCCATATTGCTCTCCAGAATGGCTGGATGAGTTGGAATATTAGATTCCAAATTGTACACAACCCCTCCAACATTCATCATTATCTTTTCCTGTCATCTTAACCAATCTGAGAGGTGTGTAGTGGAAACTCAGAAAGGTGTATTAATTTGCATTTCCCTAACCAATAGTGATTTAGAGCATTTTTTCATATGACTAGAAATGGTTTTAATTTGATCATCTGAAAATTGTCTGTTCATATCTTTGACCATTTATCCATTGGAGAATGGCCTGAATTCTTACAAATTTTCTATATATTTTAGAAATGAGATCTTTATCAGAACTCTTGGATTTACTTTTTTTTCACTTCCCTTCTCCTTCTAATCTTATCTGCATTAGTTTGGTTTGTACAAAAACTTTCATAACTTAATATAATCAAAATTAGTCATTTGATATGATACACTTTATTTCTTCTTTGGCCACAAATTCCTTCCTTCTCCACACATCTGAGAGGTTAAATTACCCTTTTTTCCTAGTAATTTCTGTATAGTATCACTCTTTATATCTAAGTCATAAATCCCTTTTTATCTTGTCTTAGTATAGGGTGTTAGGTATGGGTCAGTGCCTAGCATCTACCCTACTAATTTCCAATTTTCCTAGCAATTTTTGTCAAAAAGTGAGTTCTTATTCCAGAAGCTAGGATCTTTGGGTTTATCAAACAACAGATTATTATAATCATTGACTATTGTATCTTGTGAATGTAACCTATTCCATTGATTGGCTACTCTACTACTTAGCCAATACCAAATGTTTCTGATGACTATTGCTTCATGAAGTCTGATAGAACTTAGCTATCTTTATTTGTATTTTTTTCCATTAATTCCCTTGAAATTCTTGACATTTTGTTCTTCTAGAGGAACTTTGTTATTTTTTTTTCTAGTTCTGTAAAATAATTTCATGGAAATTTGATTGGTATGGCACTGAATGAATAGATTAATTTAGGTAGAATTATCATTTTTATTATATTATCTTGGCCTACTTATAAGCACCTGATATTCTTTCAATTGATTAGCTCTGACTTTATTTGTGTGGAAAGTATTTTGAAATTGTGTTTATATAATTCCTGGCGTTGTTTTGGCAGGTAGACTCCCAAATAATGCCATTTATATTAATTTGAAATAGAATTTTTCTCTATGTCTCTAGCTCCTGGGCTTTGTTGGTTACACAGAAATGCTGATGACTTATGAGGATTTGCTTTATATCCTGCAACTTTGCTAAAGTTATAAATTACTTCTGGTAGATTTTTAGTTGATTTTCTAAGAATCTCTAAGTATACTGTCATTATCTGCAAAGAGTGATAATTTGGTTTCATCTTTATGTACTCTAATTCCTTTAATTTCTTTTTCTTCCCTTAATGCTGAAGCTAACTTTATTATTATTATTATTACAGCTTTTTATTGACAGAACATATGCATGGTAATTTTTCAACATTGACCTTTGCAAAAACTTGTGTTCCAACTTTTTCCCTCTTTCCCTCTACCTCCTCTCCTAGATGGCAGGTAGTTCAATACATGTTAAATATGTTAAAGTATATGTTAAATACAATATATGTATACATATTTATACAGTTACCTTGCTGCCCAAGAAAAATTGAATTTGGAAAGAAGGTAAAAATAACCTGAGAAGAAGAATAAAAAATGTAAGCAAACAGTAATAGAAAGAATGTAAATGTGATGTTGTGGTCCACACTCATTTCCCAGTTTTCTTTCGGTGTAGCTGTTTCTCTTCATTACTGATCAACTGGAACTGATTTGGATCCTCTCATTGTTGATGATAGCCACTTCCATCAGAATTGATCCTCATATAGTATTGTTGAAGCGTATAATGATCTCCTGATTGTGCTCATTTCATTTAGCATCAATTCATGTAAGGCTCTCCAAGCCTCTCTGTATTCATCCTGCTGGTTATTTCTTACAGAAAAATAACATTCCATAACATTCATATACCACAACTTACTCAGCTATTCTCCAATTGATGGACATCCATTCAATTTCCAGTTTCTAGCCACTACAAAAAGGGCTGCCACAAACATTTTTGCACATATATGTCCCTTTCCCTTCTTTAATATCTCTTTGGCATATAAGCCTAGTGGAAACACTGCTGGATCAAAGGATCCAGCTTGATAACTTTTTGAGCATAGTTCCAAATTGCTCTCCAGAATGTTTGGATTCATTCACAACTCCACCAATAATGTCCCAGTTTTCCCATGTCCCCTCCAACATTCATCATTATCTTTTTTCTGTCATCTTAGCCAATGTGAGAGGTGTGTAGTGGTATCTCAGAGTTGTCTTAATTTGCATTTCTCTGATTAATAATGACTTGGAGCATCTTTTCATATGGCTAGAAATAGTTTCAATTTCTTCATTGGAGAATTGTCTGTTCGTATCCTTTGATCATTTATCAATAGAAGAATGGCTTGATTGCTTATAAATTTGAGTCAATTCTCTATACATTGTGGAAATGAGGCCTTTATCAGAACTTTTAAGTGTAAAAATATTTTCCCAGTTTATTGCTTCTCTTCTAATCTTGTCTGCATTAGTTTTGTTTGTACAAAAGCTTTTTAACTTGATATAATCAAAATTTTCTATTTTGTGACCAATAATGATCTCTAGTTCTTCTTTGGTCACAAATTCCTTCCTCCTCCACAGGTCTGAGAGTTAAACTATCCTATATTCTATTTATACTCTCATTCTTTATGCCTAAATCATGAACCCATTTTAATCTTATCTTGGTGTACTGTGTTTAGTGTGAGTCAATGCCTAGTTTCTGCCATGCTAATTTCCAAATTTTCCCAGTAATTTTTGTCAATTAGTGAATTTTTATCCCAAAGTTGGGGTCTTTGGATTTGTCAAACACTAGATTGCTATAGATATTGGCTATTTTTGTCCTGTTGAAGCTAATCTTTTCCACGGATCAAATAGTCTATTTCTTAGCCAATACCAAATGGTTTTGGTAACCATTGCTTTATAATATAGTTTTAGATCAGATACAGTTAAACCATCTTCATTCGATTTTTTTTTTCATTAGTTCCCTTGAAATTCTTGACCTTTTGTTCTTCCAGATGAATTTTGTTGTTATTTTTTTCTAGGTTGTTAAAATAGTTTCTTGGGAGTCTGATTGGTATAGCACTAAATAAATTGATTAGTTTAGGTAGTATTGTCATCTTTATTATATTTGCTTGACCTATCCAAGAACACTTAATATTTTTCCAATTGTTGAGATCTGACTTTATTTGTGTGGACAGTGTTTTGTAGTTTTGTTCATTATAGTTCCTGACTTTCCCTTGGCAGATAGATTCCCAAATATTTTATACTATTGACAGTTATTTAAATGGAATTTCTCTTTATATGATATATATGGAATATGATATCTCTTTATATGATTTATATGGAATGATTTTGTAACCCGCAACTTTGCTAAAATTATGGATTATTTCTAATAGCTTTTTTTGTAGAATCTCTAGAGTTCTGTAAGTAGATCATCATATCATCAGCAAAGAGTGATAATTTGGTTTCCTCATTACCTACTCTAATTCCTTTAATCTCTTTTTCATCTCTTACTGCCAAAGTTAACATTTTAAATACAATATTGAATAGTAATGGTGATAGAGGGCAACCTTGTTTCACCCCTGATCTTGTTGGGAATGATTCTAGTTTATCCCTTATTTGCTTGTGGTTTTAAATAGATGCTATTGATCATTTTTGAAGAAAACTCCATTTATTCCTATATTCTTTAGTGTTTTTAATAGGAATGGGTATTGGATTTTGTCAAAGGCCTTTTCTGCATCTTTTGAGATATTTATATGATTTCTGTTAGTTTGGATATTAATATAGTGAAACATGCTAATAGTTTTCCTAATATTGAACCAGTTCTGCATTCTTCTTGTAATCTCTATTTGGTCATGGTGTATTATTCCAGAGATAATTTGCTGTAATCTTTTTTCTAATATTTTATTTAAGATTTTTATTTCAATATTTATAAAGGAAATTGGCCCATAATTTTCTTTCTTTGTTTTAACCCTACTTGCTTTAGCTAGCAACAGCATATTTGTTTCATAAAAGGAATTTTGTATGACTCCCTTTTTTTTATTTTTTCAAATAGTTTGCATAGTATTGGAATTGATCATTTTTTAATTGTTTGGTAGAATTCACATGTAAATCCATTTGACTCAAGATTTTTTCCTTAGGGAATTGGTTAATAAGTTATTCTAATTCTTTTCCTAAAATAAGACTATTTAAGCAATTTATTTCGTCTTCTGCTAATCTGGACAATCTATATTTTTGTAAGTATTTCTCCATTTCATTTAAATTCTCAAATTTATTGACATACAGTTGGCACAAAATATTCCCTAATTATTGCTACAATTTTCTCTTTGTTGGTGTAAATTTCATAAGTTTCAGTTTTTAAAACCAACACTTACATTTTATTCTTTCCTTTTTCTAATCAAATTAACTCAAAGTTCATCTATTTTCTTGGGTTTTTTTTAAAATAAAACTAGCTCTTATTTTTGTTTATCAGTGCAATAATTCTCTTTCTTTCAATTTTATTATTCTCCCTTTTTATTTTCAGACTTTCAAATATGGTATTCAATTGTGGGTTTTTAATTTGTTCTTTTTCTAGCTTTTTTAGTTGCAAGTTTAATTCATTCATCTTCTCTTTTTCTATTTTATGCAAGTAACCATCTAGAAATATAAAATATTCCCTTAAAACTGCTTTGACTGCCTTCCATATATTTTGGTATGCTGTCTCATAATTATCATTCTCTTAGATGTGTTTATGCTTTGTTATTTCTCCCATTGTTTATTTAGGATTAGATTTTTTAGTTTCATTTAATTTTTGGTTTATTTTCCCCTGGCCCTTTATTACATGTGATTTTTTAAATCATTATCTTAAAAGAATTCATTCATTTGATTTTGAGGTTTTAATGCCAATAAATGGTCAATTTTTCTGTAGGTTTCATGTGCTGTTGAGGAAAAAAATTTTCATTTTATGTAATGTCTCCATTTAATTTTCTCCACATATCTATCATATCTAACTTTTCTAAAATTCTATTTACCTCTTTAATCTCTCTCATTTATTTTGTAGTTTGATTTATATAGTTCTTATAGATCGATGTTGAGACCCCCCCATTAGTATAGTTTTGCTGTCTATTTCTCCTTTCAGCTTCTCTGTATTTCCTGCCATTTTATTTTCCCCAAGTTATATTTTTCTCTGTCCTTTCCCCTTTTCCCTCCTTATCAGGGTTTTACACCACCACTTCCCTCAATCTACCCTCCCCTTTTATAGCCTCTCCTTCCTTTCTTATCCTTTTCCCCTTCTACTTATGTTCTCTCTTCTATTACCTTCCTCTTTCCTTTCTCCTTTCTCTTTCTATTTCTCTATAGGATGGGGCAGGTTTTTATATTAAGCTAAATATGTCTGATATTCTCGCTTTGAGACAAATCCCATGAGGTTAAGATTCACACAATGCTCATCCCCCTACCTTCTTTTCTTCAATTGTAATAAGTCTTTTTTCCTTCTTAATGTGATTTAATTTACCCTATTTTACCTCCCCTTTCCTCTTTTTTCCAGTACAATTCCTTTTCTACCCATAGTTTCTTTTTTTTTTATCATCACAGTAAAGTCAAATAATACCTATACCATCTAACTATTCCCCTAATAAAGATACAGTTCTGAAGAGTTAAACATGCCATCTTCTCATATAGGAATGTAAATATTTTAACCTTTAAAAACAATTGCTTTTTTCTTCCCTTTTTTTACTTTCTTATGCTTCTCTTGAGTTCCGTATATGAAGATCAGATTTTTCTGTTGAGTTCTGGTATATTCCTCAAAAATAAATGAAAATGCCCTATTTCATTGAATGTCTTTCTTCTCCTCTGAAAGATAATGCTTAATTTTGCTGGATAGTTGATTCTTGACTGTGATCCAAGTCTTTTGTCTTTGGGAATGGCATATTTCAGGCCCTTTGAGTCTTTAAAGTGGAAGCTGGTATATCTGGGTAATCTTGATTGTAGTTCCTCAATATTTGAATTCTTCTGGCTGCTAGCAGCATTTTTTCCTTGTTTGATCTGATAATTCTGAAATTTAGCTACAATATTCCTTGGAGTTTTCATTTTGGGGTCTCTTTCTACAGGCAATTGGTGAAATCTTTCAAAATCTATGTTACTCTCTGGTTCTAGGAAATCAGGGCAGTTTTTCTTGATGATTTCTGAAAGATATTGTCTATGCTCTTTTTTCATCGTGGTTTTTTTAGGTGTTCCAATAATTCTTAGATTGTTTCTCCTGGATCTATTTTCCAGATCAGTTGTTTTTCTGATGAAATGTTTTACATTTTCTTCATTTCTTTTCATTTTTGACTGATTCTTGATGTCTCATTGAATCATTCACTTCCATTTGTTCAATTATAATTATTAATGAGTTATTTTCTTTAGTTAGCTTTTTAATCTCCTTTTGGATTTAGTTCATTGAACTTTTAAATGAGTTGTTTTGTTCTTTGGATTTTTTTTTCCATTTCACAAATTCTGTTTTTCAAGGATTTATTTTATTTTTCTATTTCATCAAAAGTATTCTTTAAGACATGGTTTTCTTCAGACAAATGTTATATTTCCTTTTCCAGGGATCCCATTCCATTTTTCTTCTAACTCTCTTTTAAGATCTTTGTTTGAATTCTTAAAAAAGAGCCTTTTGAGATGAAGACCAACTTATGTCACTCTTTGAGACTTCATCTGGAGATTTTTTTGCCTTTAATGTCCTCAGGATTTGAGGTCTGTGCTTCCTTGTCTTCATAAAAGCTATCTATGATCAGAGCTCTCTCCTTTTTTTGTTCATTTTTAAAAGTTGAGGTCTTCTTTTAGAACAAAAGGATAATTGTTCCAAGGTTCCTCTGGAGAAAAAAGTTGCTTCACACTTCTCTGGGGTTGCTGCTGTCTGTCTTCCCATGCTGGATAGCCATGGCCACATCCTGAATTATGTTGGGGTTCAGGGGTCATTACATTCCTTCTATCGTTGTGTTGGAAGTCTCACAGCTAGTCTGCTGATCCCCTGGCTTCTGAATCAGAAGCTGCTGTATTTTGACTATGAGCCTCCACTAGTCTCCCCAGTGTGGAAGCTTCTCCACCCTGGATATCTCTGTATTACACTGCACTGGTCTGCATCCCAACCCTCTTCCCCACCATGAGTGATTGAGATAGACCTTTCCTGAAGTTCTTCCAAAACATCTTCTGCTGTACATTTGTTGCACTCTAAATATTTGTGAGTTCTGTCATTCCAAAATCCATTCAGAAGCTTGTTTTGGTGTTGATCTGAGGGAAGTCAGAAAGAACTCAGATAAAAACCTATCTACTCTCTGCCATCATGGATCTACCCTAATATTTTCATTTTATAATTGAGGAAAGACTTAGCAATGTTAAATGACTTAAGCCATTCACAGACTTGATTAATAGTCAACTCTGAGGTAGATTTTCTAGATTTTCTGATCTGGAAGCTAGTGTTCCCAGTGTTTCCAATACTGTTCTATTATTGGCATAACTTTATGAAAAAAGAATCAGGCTATAATTAACAAAGTCACTTCTGTTTTTGTGACATTGGATTAGTCACACACACATTAATGCTGCACTTAGTCACTTAAATACATATATACTTCACTTCCAACCAATGAATTCTTTTTTTTAGACATAGCATATCTGAAATCAAGAGAAAATTAATTTGCTACCCAAAAATGATTGAGTTCTTCAGAAATTTGAATCTTCATTCAGCTCAGACATTATTTGCCTTTAGTAGATCAGTTTCCATGGTGATGAAAAGCATTAAAGCATCTAAGTTCTCTGGTTCAAATGTTTAATTCCTTATTCAACAATTGGATTGAATATGTTGATACTCAATCCAGATTTTAAACTTTAGCACAGAAACAATCAGCTCTTTCTTAAAGGTTAACAAGTCCTGAATTGTGTTATTATAGAATGATTCATAAAGTAATATTAAGTCTTGAACTTATCTAATATAATTTTAAAAATGATCTTTGATAAGGGAAATTATTTTGACACAACTGTTTTGGATAAAGGCTTAATTTCTCAAAGATATGTAGAATGGAGTCAAATTTATAACAACACAAATCATTCCCCATTTGATAAATGTTCAAACAAAATGTTCAGATTAAGAAAGTGAAGCTATCTATAATCAAATGAAAAAAAAAGTTCTAAATCACTATTTTTAATTATAACTTTTTATTGATAGAACATATGCATGGGTAATTATTTACAACATTATCCCTTGCACTCACTTCTCTTCCGACTTTTCCCTTCCCTCCCTCACCCCCTTCCCCTAGATAGCAGGCAGTCTTATACATGTTAAATATGTTATAGTGTAACCTAGATACAATATATGTGTGTAGAACTGTACAGTTCTCTTTTTGTACAAGAAGAATTGGATTCACAAGGTAAAAATAACTTGGGAAGAAAAACAAAAAATGCAAGTAGTGGATCCACATTCATTTCCCAGTGTTCCTTCTCTGGGTGTAGCTGATTCTGTCCATCATTGATCAATTGGAATTCAATTAGATCTTCTCTTTGTTGAAGATGTCCATTTCCATCAGAATACATCCTCAAAAAGTACTGTTGTTGAGGTGTATAATGATCTCCCAGTTCTGCTCATTTCACTCAGCAACAGTTCATGTAAATCTTTCCAAGTCTCTCTGTATTCTTTCTGCTGGTCATTTCTTACAGAACAATAATATTCCATAACATTCATATACCACAATTTACCCAACTATTCTCCATTTGATGGGCATCCACTTAGTTTCCAGTTTCTGGCCACTGCAAAGAGGACTGCCACAAACATTCTTGCACATACAAGTCCCTTTCCCTTCTTTAGTATCTCTTTGGGATATGCGCCCAGTAGTAATAGTGCTGGATCAAAGGGTATGCACAGTTTGATAATATTTTGGGCATAATTTCAGATTGTTCTCCAGAATGGTTGGATTCATTCACAACTCCACCAACAATGTATCAGTGTCCCAGTTTTCCCACATCCCCTCCAACAATTGATCATTATTTTTTTCCTTAGCCAATCTGACAGGTGTATAGTGGTATCTCAGAGTTGTCTTAATTTGCATTCAATCAATTGCAATCAATAGTGATTTGGGACACTCTTTCATATGAATAGAAATAGTTTCAATTTCATCATCTGAAAATTGTCTGTTCATATCCTTTGACCATTTATCAATTGGAGAATGACTTGATTTCTTATAAATTAGAGTCAATTCTTTATATATTTTAGAAACGTGGCCTTTATCAGAACCTTTGCCTGTAAAAATGTTTTCCCAGTTTGCTGCTTCCTTTCTAATCTTGTTTGCATTAGTTTTGTTTAAAAAGCATTAGCTTTTTAATTTGATATAATCAAAAATTTTCTATTTTATGATCAATAATGATCTTTAATTCTTCTTTGGCCACAAATTCCTTCCTCCTCCACAAGTCTGAGAAAGAAATATATATATACATATAAAATATATAATATATAATAATATACTGAGAGAGATAAACTATCATATGTTCCTCTAATTTATTTATAATCTCGTTCTTTATGCCTAAATCATGGACCCATTTTGATCTTATCTTGGTGTACAGTGTTAAGTGTGGGTCCATGGCTAGTTTCCACCATGCTAATTTCCAGTTTTCCCAGCAGTTTTTGTCAAATAGTGAATTCTTATCCCAAAAGTTGGGATCTTTGGGTTTGTCAAACTCTAGATTGCTATAGTTGTTGACTATTTTGTCCTGTGTACCTAACCTATTTCACTGATCAATTAATCTATTTCTTAGCCAGTACCAAATGGTTTTGGTGACCACTGCTTTATAACATAATTTTAGATCAGGTATAACAAGGCTGTCTTTATTTGATTTTTTTCAATAATTCCCTTGAAATTCTTGAACTTTTTTCTTCCATATGAATTTTGTTGTCATTTTTTTCTAGGTTAAAGTAGTTTTTTGGGAGTCTGATTGGTATAGCACTAAATAAATAGATTAATTTTGATAGTATTGTCATCTTTATTATATTCACTCAGCCTATTTAAAAGCATTTGATATTTTTCCAATTATTTAAATCTGACTTTATTTGTGTGGAAAGTGTTTTGTAATTTTGCTCATATAATTCCTGACTTTCCTTTGGTAGATAGATTTCCAAATATTTTATGCTATCGACAGTTATTTTGAATGGAATTTCTCTTTATATCTCTTGACGTTGGATTTTGTTAGTGATGTATAAAAATGCTAAGGATTCATGTGGATTTATTTTGTATCCTGCAACTTTGCTTAAGTTGTAAATTATTTCTAATAGCTTTTTAGTAGAATCTCTGGGGTTCTCTAAGTATACAAAGAGGGCAAAGAGTGATAATTTGGTTTCCTCATTACCTACTCTAATTCCTTTAATCTCTTTTTCAACTCTTATTGCCAAGGCTAGCATTTTTGATACAATACTGAATAATAATAGTGATAGTGGGCAACATTGTTTCATTCTTAATCTTATTGGGAATGGTTCCAGTTTATCCCCATTACATAGGATGTTTATTGATGGTTTTAAATATGTGCTCCTGATTATTTTCAGGAAAAGTTCATTTATTCCTATCCTTTCAAATGTTTTTTTATTAGGAATGGATGTTGGATTTTATCAAATGCTTTTTCTGCATCTATTGAAATCATCATATGGTTTTTGTTAATTTGGTAATTGATATAGTCAATTATGCTAATAGTTTTCCTAATATTGAACCAGCCCTGCATTCCTAGTAAAATCCTAGTTGGTCAGAGTATATTATCCTAGGGATGATTTTCTGTAATCTTTTTGCTAACATTTTATTTAAGATTTTAGCATCAATATTCATTAGGGAGATTGATCTATAATTTTCTTTCTCTGTTTTCCACCTACCTGATTTAGGTATCAGTACCATGTCTGTGTCATAAAAGGAATTTGGTAGGACTCCTTCAATCCCTATTTTTTTTTCAAATAGTTTATATAGCATTGGAGTTAATTGTTCTTTAAATGTTTATTATTGTTATTATTTTTATTTTTTATTTATTTTTATTTTATTTAATAATAACTATATTGACAGAATCCATGCCAGGGTAATTTTTTTACATTATCCCTTGCACTCGTTTCTTGTTCTTTAAATGCTTGGTGGAATTCACATGTAAATATATCTGTTCCTGGAGATTGATTAATATCTTGTTCTATTTTTTTTTCTAATATGGGATTGTTTAACCAATTTACTTCTTCCTCTGTTAATATGGGTGATCTATATTTTGAAGGTATTCTTCCATTTCATTTAAATTATCGAAGTTACTGGCATAAAATTGGGCAAAATAACTCCTAATTATTGTTCTAATTTCCTCTTCATTAATGGTGAGTTCTTCCTTTTCATTTTTAAGACTAACAATTTGATTTTCATCTTTCCTTTTTCTAATCAGATTTACTAAGGGTTTATCTATTTTGTTGTTTTTTTTTTTTTCATAGAACCAACTCTTAGTTTTATTAATTAATTCAATAGTTGTTTTTTTTTTTTTTTTACTTTCAATTTTATTAATCTCTTCTTTTATTTTTAGAATTTCAACTTTAGTGTTTGACTGGGGTTTTCAATTTGTTCCTTTATAGCATTTTTAGTTGCAAACCCAATTTGCTGACCTTCTCTATTTTATGCAAGTAGCCCTCTAGAGATATAAAATTTTCCCTTATTACCACTTTGGCTGCATCCCACACATTTTGGTATGACATCTCATGATTGTCATTTTCTTGGGTGAAGTTATTAATTATGTCTATGATTTGCTGTTTCACCCAATCATTTTTAAAATGAACTTATTTAGTTTCCAATTATTTTTTTGGTCTATTTTCCCCTGGCTTCTTATTGAATGTACTTTTCATTACATTGTGATCTGAAAAGGATGCATTTATGATTTCTATCTTTATGCATTTGAATTTGAAGTTTTTATGTCCTAATACACGGGGAAGTTTTATATAGGTTCCATGAACTGCTGAGAAGAAAGTGTACTCCTTTCTGTCTCTATTTAGTTTTCTCCAAAGATCTATCAAATCTAACTTTTCTAGTATTCTATTTACCTCTTTGACTTCTTTTTTATTTATTTTGTGGTTTGATTTATCTAATCTTGAGAGTGCAAGGTTGAGATTTCCCGTTATTATAGTTTTGCTGTCTATTTCTTCTTGCAGCTCTCTTAATTTCTCTTTTAAGAATTTAGATGCTACACCACTTGGTGTATATATGTTTAATATTGATATTCTTCATTAGCTATGCTACCTTTTAGCAAGATATAGTGCTCTTCCTTATCTCTTTTAATTAGATCAATTTTTGCTTTTGCTTCATCTGAAATAAGGATGACTACCCCTGCTTTTTTGACTTCACCTGAAGCATAATAGATTCTTCTCCAGACTTTTACCTTTACTCTGTATCTATTGTCCTGCTTTAGGTGTGTTTCCTGTAAACAACATATTGTAGGATTCTGGTCTAAATCAGTATTGATTAGATAAATGTAAATTAAAACAACCTTAGCATACCATGAGACACTTAACACATTGGCTAATATGACAGAAAAGGAAAATACTAAATGTTGGAAAAGATGTGAGAAAATTTGATGCATTGTTAGTGGAGTTTTTAACTGATTCAGCCATTCTGGAGACCAATTTGAAACCATTTCCAAAGGATAATCAAAGTGTGCTTCCTCTTTATCCTGGTAACACTATTACTATAGTTCTGTATCCCAAAAACTTATGAGGAAGGGTGGGAAAGACTTATACATACAAAAATATTTGTAGCAGCCTTTTTTTTTTGCATCAGTCAACTGGAAATTAAGGGAATGCACATCATTTGGGGAATGGCCAGACAAGTTGCGTTATAGAAATGTAATGTAATACTATTTAGCTATAATACATGATGAGTAGATGGATTTCAGAAAAACCTGGAAAGACTTACATGCCTAATTGCTGGGTGAAGCCAATAGAATCCGGAGAATATTGTACAAAGCAACAGCATCATTCAATGATCAACAATCTACTATGATACACTTGGTTCTTCTCAGTAATATAGTCATCTGAGAGAATTACAAAAAGACTAGTGATTTAAAATGAAATCCACATCCACAGAAATAATATAAAATCTAATGCATATTGAAGCATACTATTTTCAGTATTTTTGTTTTTTTTCTTTCTTATAGTTTTTCCCTTTTGTTCTGATTCTTCTTTCACACTATAATGTGGAAATATGTTTAACGTAATTGCACATATATAACCTATTTTAGATTATTTTTTGCGAAGGGGAAGGAAAGAAAGGAAGGAACAAAAAATTTGGAATTCAAAATCTTACAAAAATGAAAGTTGAAAGCTATCTTTATATGTAATTAAAAAAATACTCAAGTGCAAGAAGTGGATAAAAAAGTACAAATTCCTAATTAAAAAAGAAATAATAAGCTGTGATTTACATATATATAATATATTAAATTGCTTGCCTTCTCAGTGGAAAGAATAAAGGAGAGAGGAAGAAACTTTGGGATTCAAAATTTGAAAGAAAGAATGTTAAAATTGTATATGTAGTTTAAAAAATAAAATATATAAGGATTTTTTAAAGAAATTATGAGCAGGCAGATTTCAGAAAAACCTGGAAATAGTTACATGGACCAATGCTTAGTGATATATATATATATATATATATATATATATATATATATATATATACACACATTATACACAGCAATGACAGCATTGTGTTCTATGATTAACTCCTCTCAGCAACAGAATGTTCCAAGACAGTTCTAAGATGGAAAATGCTATCCACATCCAGAGAAAGAACTATATAGTTTGAATGCAAATTGAAGAATACTATTTTTACTTTTTTTTGTTTTTGTTTTTTTGTGGATTTCTCCTGTCATTCTGTTTCTTCTTTTATAAAATGGCTAATGTGAAAATATGTTCACATGATTGCACATGTCTAAACTATATCAGATTGCCATCTTGGGGTGGTGGGATGGGACGGAAGAAGAGAGGAAAAATTGAAATTTAACATCTTATTTTAAAAACAAATGTAGAAAATATCTTTACATATAAGTGGAAAAATATTATTTACCAAAGAAATAAATATTTTATGAAACATCTTTGAGTTCATAGACTTTGTCAATTATATTATGTTAAAACTGTGGAGTAAAAAATTCCTCAATATTTTAATTTATTTTATTTTAACAGTGTACTTTAAAAATTATTTTTTACAGATCAAAATAAAATATATGACTCTTCACACAGATTACCATTTAATTCAACAAACACTTATTAAACATTTGCCTTTGTGCAGCTCACAATCTAGTAGCCACCCTTTTAGCTTTCATAGATACTAATGACAAAAGGATAGATGTTTCATAGCCACACTTTTTTTTTTATTTTGTATTTGGTTTTTCAGGAACTGAAAATATTTAATAAACAGAAAATGAACACCTATGAGAGTCCTTTTTGTAAGTTTGATTGATTTCATTATTGAATAAATTTTGAAGAAAGAGAAAAAAATGAGATTCTATGAATTTTCTTCTATGCTGTAAATATTGATTTGATATCTAAATCAAGGGGAAGAAAAACATGAAAGAAAACTACATATCAATTTTTCTTTTCTCCTATTCACTTCTCTTCTCCTGTCCTATCCTGTTATTTAGAGGATGATTGCTGATTCACATGGGAACTTTGACCAGCTTCATATCCAACCTGGGTTAGCCCACTTCTCCCTAGGCAACTTGTTAACTGCTTAATTCTAGGGATCTTCTTAAATTAGTACTAGACTTAATTTGGACATCAATCAGTCTAGACCAGTAAAAGTTCAGTATTCCAACTTCAGTCTCTTCAGTATCAGAGATCAAAGGAAAGTGCCCACATATTCAGCTCAGGAAATTTTCTTAATTTAAAAAAATACATTATTTTTCCCCAATCACATGTAAAAACAATTTTAACATTCTTTTTTTTTTTTCAAATTTTGAGTACCAAATTCTCTCTCTCCCTTTTCTTCCATTCTCACTGAAAATGTAAATATTTTGACATAAATTATACAGGTACAGTCATGAAAAAGAAACATATTTCATGAAAGAAACACAGAAAACAAACAAATAAGAAAAACATAAAAAAAATAAAGGAAATGTATTTTCAGTTTTTATTTTGAAAGTATCAGTTCTTCCTCAAGAGATGGACAGCCCCTTTCATCATAAGTTCAAGTTGTTTTCCATAATGATTTATAGGTATTCTGAGTCAGATCTAACTCAAGCCACACAGTCTAATGACTCAAGCATGGAATTAGAGCATAATGATATGCCCTTGAAACATGAAGTCTTTAACGAACAGAAATCTATTCAGAACTAAAAAAGAATATTATGGATTCAAGTGGACTTGTTTCCTCTTTGCTTCTGGATATGTCATTGCAGTAGTCTTGGATCAGAAATATGCTGACTCCCATCACAAGGAGGATTCTATCAAGGCTGAAAAGTCATAGCATTTTATAGTTTGGTCTTTTTATATCTCAGATAATCAGGAAGACATACCAATAGTTGGAGCATCAGTCTCCCAGAAGTATGACCATTTTGCCCTTTAAATAGAAAGCAACAGAGCCTATCAAAACAACAACAAAAAAACCCCTAATGTTTCTCCTATCACAAGATAAATTTCTATTATGAAATTTACTGAACTTCAATTGTCAC
Source organism: Antechinus flavipes (assembly GCF_016432865.1). Taxonomy (NCBI): domain Eukaryota; kingdom Metazoa; phylum Chordata; class Mammalia; order Dasyuromorphia; family Dasyuridae; genus Antechinus; species Antechinus flavipes. The sequence continues at coordinate 214,158,205 of NC_067402.1, forward strand.
CTAAAATAGTTTAAAAATCTACTTTTAGGATATAAAATATAATGTCCATGTTACTATTATATATTAGATAAAAAACTAATTTTTCATTTTTTTCTCAAGTATCTCTTAAGTTTAAAATGAAGAAGAAAGCCCTTTTTTGATGTTTTTTGAATTTATGTCCAACTCTCACTGATATCAAAAGAAATTCCATGGCCATATGTGAAGGCAGTACTGTGATCATATAATAAAATACACATATAGACATGGCATTGTTCCAAAATATAAACATGTCTGTATATGTTGTTGAAAGTAAAATAGGTTACTCTAGACAAAATTCTGAAGCTGTTTATAGATTGTTTTTGTCATGTTTCATTTCTGTACTTTGATGATGAAAATGACATCTAATGTGATCACCTATAGCCCCCTCAAAGATGTAAAATTAATAGACTAAAAGCAATGCTGCAATATGTCTTTACTGGCAGGTCAATAAGGGGGTGGAAGGAGATAAAGATAATTTCAGGATGATCATGAGTTTCAGTAGTGAAATCTCAGAGAGGAAGCAGTTCCAATAGCTCCAGAATGAGCATGAGCTTCAACAGTCAAACAATTTCAATGGCAGAGATAGACAGATGTGCAGTTCATTTTGCATTATGTTTTATTTGGTAGTATTCAATTGAAGGCTGAAAAGTATGGCCTTGGTTGGGGAGGTTAGATCTTTCTAAGCACAGTAGTGCTTTCTAAATACTTTCACAGTACTTTCTAAGTACCTTATTGTATGGTTCTGGTTGTAATATCCTGATTTCTGGGATTTCACTATTCAAAAATGTAGCCCTATGATGTAAGAGTCACTGTCCTGAAAATGTCTAATAATTGGCTCTCTCCCCATCAAAAATGCCCCTTATACTTCTAAATTTAATGTAAAATATTAGCATTTTCCTCATTTTTGAAATGTAGAAAAATAACAAAACAAAAACTAAGCCTGCAAATTTCCAAGGTATAAATAATCACATTGAAAATTTAACAATTGACTTGTATGAGTCTGTTCAAGCTGGTTCCAATATATCTGTGCAAATATTTGAAAATCACATAGATTTGAACTCAAGAGAAACCTTGCTTCAAATGATACCTTAGACATTTATGTCCTATGTAATATCTGATATCATACTTAAATCTCTTAGAGGTAATTTCTTCAAGTATAAAATGAAGTGATTAAAATTGATTAACTCTGTGGTCCTTAATGGCTTTAAATATATCATTTTATGATTTTCATCCTAATATACAATCCATACCATTATGAGTTCTGAAGCTGCAGTAGATAAGAGGGATAAGTCTGAAGTCAGGAAGATTTGAATTCAAATTCTGCCTTATTAGCTATAAAAATGGAAAAGTCATTTAACTTCTTCCTGCTTCAGTTTCCTCAACTATAAAATAATAATACTATTTAACTCCTAGGGTTGTTGGAAGGATAAAGTGTATTTAGCATATGTAAACCTCAAAGTGTTAAATGCTAATTCTAATTATCATTAGAGTAAATTGACTCCATTTTCTTATTTAGCAAATTCAGAATCTGAGAATGGTTAAGAAGTCCCTCTTATATCCAAGTAAGCCAAGGTACCAGGAGTTATAAATGATTCCAAGAATAGAATTCAGGTATCCTGGATGTTAGTTGTCTGAGTTCTAGTCTCCATGTCTACAGGAATGGTGCAGAGAGTGTCAGGGAAAGGAAACAAGGGCATGCTTTAGTTTATTCCAGTATCAAATTCCAGAGTCAGTACTACTGATCACACATTTTTGACACTGTTTCCCTTTCTGTCCACACTCCTTTACTCTGGTATTCTTAATTTCACTAGGGCTTCAGAAACTGATAATATTAGTTTCCTTTAACTTCTATGTCACTACCCTAAGCACTGGGGCAAGAGGGTTTTTGAAAATGAGCCATCTCTTGCTAATGATAGTGGTAGGAACAATATATTAACTTCTGACTGAATGGAATTTGAGTTTTCCTTAAAACATATTAAAATCACCCTCCAGAATTAATTGGTTCAGAGAGTTAGCAGTTCAGGCTGCCAATATCACTTGCTGATTATTTAAACATAAACACTCTCCAAAATCCTCTAAGTCACTTTCTCTGATGTTGGAATGGTAGGTATATCACTATGGGTAACCCAGAAAAGGGAGTTTCACTCATTTGAATTAATAAGATGTCTTTAAAGACTATTTTCTTAAAACTCCTTATGGTTAAGTAAATCTCTTTTTATTAACTATCTGTGTACCATTATGGAATCTAAACTACTCACTAAATCTCACAGGTCACACTTTTATACATATTATTAATATTACTTCATTAATTATTTCTTATATTCATTATTTGTTATAATTATTATAATTATACATTATATTCATTATATAATGAAATATATTTATCACATCAATTAATTAATTACAATTAACTTTAATATGTCATTTTAAAAGTTTTTTTTCCAAAATTGATCACAAAAGTCTTCACATGGTAATACCTGTACTTTCATTTTTTTTTTAATTGGAGGAAAACTTATCTTAAAATCACATTCAGGTTTAGCTTATATCTCATATATGAGTTAAGCTAATAAGATTCCCATTTTGAAACTCATAACTAAATAATGATAGAACTACTTTCTACATTTTATTCCTTTTTGCCCTTGATATCATGTCCTCCTGATACACTGGTTTGTGCCCCTGAGATAGTCTGAAGACAGGGAGGTTTGCAATATACAATTGAAAGCAAATAAAGATTATTTTATTATTCTTGTTGTTAATCTGAATCTCCTCTTTCACTGGAATAATTTTTTGGGTGTTATTTTCCATAATTTTAATTATTATTTTTAATTTTTTTTAATTTTCTACATAATATCTTTTAAAAGCTCTCCTTGGTGTATATTTTGTTTTATTCTGAAAATATATTTTCCCTAAGAAAAGGAAGAACCAAAGCATTTCCCCATTCAGTAGAGCATTTTTAAAAGACATGGAGCAGACAAAAAAATTATCAGTAAAAGATTTTAATTTGTGTGGGGTACATTTCAAGGCTTTTCTGATGCCTTTCCTGCTTTTCTCTAATCCCGTGGATTTTCCTCAGTGACAGCAATAGCTACTTATCAAAAAAAAGTAAGATTCAGATGAAAACTGAATGAAAGAGCTCAATGAAGTTTAACCTTTGTACCTTCCATTTCTCTCTTGATTCCCTAGCTTTTTAGTAACTATATAATTATTGATGTCTGTTACTAAGCAAAGCAAGTCTCTTTTGTTAAGAAGGGCACTTGAAATTTAAGACTTTTTTTCTTTTTAAATTTTGTTCAAGACATGAGGAATTTATATTATTTTATCTAGCTTTACAATCTCTTATTTTAAAAAAGAGAGAGAATATCAGTGACTTGATCTCCTAAATGTATTGATCTCCCTAGTGCCCAAGTTTTTGAGTAATCCTGACCATGAAAAATCTCAATGCACTTCTTTTTAGAAATATGGAAGTGGGAATGGGACATATTTGAATATTTTAAATGATTTACTGTTTTTGTAGCTCATGAATTTCCAATTATACTCCCATATGCAATGAGTCTTTTTCATAATGAAAATTAAAGAGAAGATAAATGACATAATGATTATGTTAGATGATATGGAACATTCTGCACCTATATCATCCCCACCTCCACCCTAGAATGAAGAAACATACACATTTTTATTTCTTTCCATGTTATAATTTGGTCTTTATAACTGTACAACATTTGGTGTTTATTTTATTATTATTTATATTTCTATTTTTGAAATCATGACAGATTTATTCATGTATACATATGTATATAAATATGCATGCATATATGAGAATGTATATATATGTGTGCATATATATTTTTCTTGATTTTGTTTATCTTGTTTTGTATCAATTTCCATAAATAATCACTTGCCCCCCAAACCATGAACAATGGCTTCTTTTGGCAAACAATATATATGTAATACAATTTATTATTGCATTCTATTGAATTCTTATCCTACAGTTCTTTAGCTATTCCTTGCTAAATGAGTCCCTCTTTCATTTCCAGATCTTTGCTACCATAAATTATGGAACTATGAATATTTTGGTATGTATGGAACATTTCTTTCTGTTTTTTTACTTGATATAGGGTATATAAGCAGTAGTGGATAAATACATAACTATTTATGTCAAACAATGTGCCCTTTTATATTTAAGTAGAATTTCTATTTAGACCTTATTGTGACATAAAGTATAAAATGTTACTCTATGGCTATTATATTGCTAAATTGCTTTTCTTTTTTTTTTCAGCTTTTCCTTCAATAAAGAAATTCTAACTCCAAGTGACTGTTTCTCAAGTTTATTGAAAATTGAACTTTCAACACTTAGTCTAAATCCTATGACTTGAAACAGATTTATGGGGTATGTTGTCACTTAGTTTAAATTTAGATAGGGTCACTTAATTGAATAAATGAATCAACCACACCCTTACATGTAGTTTGGTTTTGTCTTGAATTTAATTTTATTGGCTGAACCAACCTGTTGTTGTTGTTGCTGCTGTTGCTGTTGTTGAGTTGTTTAGTTATATCTGACTCTTCCTGACCCTTCTAATCCTTCTAACTTCCACTATCTCCTGAAGTCTTTCCAAGCTCAGTTCTTTGCTTCTATGATACTATCTATCCATTTTATGCCCTATATCGTCTCTTCTCCTTATCTCTTCAATCTTTTCCAATATCACTGTCTTTTATAATAAGTCCTGTCTTCTCATTACTTAACCAAAGTATTTAACCTTCAGCTTCAGTCTTTGATCTTTAAATGAATATTCTGAATTATTATTATTACTTTAATGAGGACAAAGGTGAATCTCAAAGTTTTATTGTTTTAACAAAAAATAGATTGCATCAGCAGATATGTACTGGCATATAACACAATGACAAGTAGATACATCTTAAAGCAAACATGATTTAACCAAACCAGTCTTAAAGAACTTGTCCCTTCTATTAGATTGAGTTCATCCCCTTATCTAAGTTTTTTGTTTATTTGTTTTGTTTTGATTTTCATATTAACCTTCAAGCCAATTTTTACACTCACATCTTTCACTCTTCTCAATAGGCTTTTTATTTGGTATCACTTTTTGCCATTAGTAGTATCATTTGTATATCCAAAATTGTTGGTATTACTCCCAGCAATCCTCGTTCCAGCATTTGAATCATCCAGCCTGGCATTTCACATAATGTATTATGCATATGAATTAAATAAATAAGGTTTCAGTATGCAATCTGTATTGCTCCTTTTCCAATCTTGAACTAATCAACTGTTCTATATTCATTTCTAGCTTTTGCTTCTTCGCCCATGTATAGGTTCCTCAAGAAACAAATAAAATCATCTGGTATTCCCATATCTTTGAGTACTTGCTATATTTTGTTGTAATCTCCACAAATGCATTAGTGTAGTCAGTTAAGCAGAAGTAGATTTTTCCCCTCTGAAACTTCCTTGCTTTCTCCATAATGACCATAATGTTCATGTTGTTGACAATGTAGTCTAAAAATCCTCTGCCTCTGAAAACCAGCTTGCTCTTCTGAAACTCAATTCACATATTGCTGAAGTCTGGCTTGCAGAATTTTAAGCAAAACCTTGCTGGCATATAAAATGAGTGCAATCATTTGATAATGAGAATGTTTCTTGGCATTGTTTTTTTCTTTTCTTTTCTTTCTTTTTTTTTTTTTTGGTGGTGGTGGTGTTTGTTTGTTTTGATTTAAATGACTGGGACATAAACTATTTTTAAACAAGTTTTTTTAAACAATTGAAATTACCAAATATGTTGACACTGAGTGCAGCATTTTTAGAATTTTAAATATTTCCATTGGAATTCTGGCAACTCCACTAGCCTTGTTCTTAGCAAGGTATTCTAAGCCCACCAGACTTCATTCCCCATGATGTCTTGCTTTAAATCAGTAACCATGTCATCATGGTTATCAATGATGTTAAAATCTTGTATATTTTTATGAAATGACACTTCTTATTAATCTTTCTATTTATATTAAATTCCTACCATTTTTGTCTTTTAAGATACTAATTTTTACATGAAATTGCCCTGTGATACCTCTAATTTTCTTGAAAAGAATTCTTGCTTTTCCCATTCCGTTTATTTTCCCCTATTTTTTTTACATTGTCCATATAAAGAACCTTTCTTCTCTCTCCTTGCTATTCTCTGGAATTCCAATTTTGAGTCGAATATCTTTTCTATTTCTATTTTTAACTTTTTGCTTTCCTTCTTTCCTCAGCTATTTACAAAGATTCATCAAATACCCATTTTACTTTCCTATTTTTTTTTTCTTTAGGAATGTTTATTATTGTTGCTGCTGTTGCTGTCTCTTATACAGTAATACAAAGCCTTTGTCCATAGCTCTTCAGGAAGCTTAGCTACCAGATCTAATTGCTAAAATCTATTCATCATTTCCACTTCATATTTATAAATGTCATATTTATTTATATCATACTTTTCCTACTTTTTCCAATTTAAGTACCAATTTTTTCATAAGAAGCTCATGATCTGTGCCACAGTCATTTCAAGCCCTTGTCTTAATTGACTGTATAGACTTTTCCATTTTTGGCTGAAAAGTCATAATTAATCTGATTTTGAGAATAACCATTCAATAATGTCCAAGTGTATGACCATTTGGGTTTTTGGGGAAAACATTAGCTCATTACAATGCATTATCTTGGCAAAATTCTATTAGTCTCTGCCCTACTTTATTTTGTACTTCAAGGCCAGACTTTCCTGTCATCGAAATTGTCTTTTATTTTCTTACTTTAGCATTCAAATATTATATTATGATAAGTGTGACCTCTCTCTTTCCCTCCCATGGATTTGAACACATAATTATCATTTTAAAGATTATAACCTAATACTGCTTTTCTCAGTCTTTTTTTATTGTTATTTTTTCTAAGGGATTCTTCCTCACAGTAGTATAGGAAATGATCAACAAAATTTAATTTACCCATTTCCATCCATTAATTTAATTTAACTAATGCTGTTGTACTAGGGGAAAAGAGGTGACAATCACATGACATCTAGGACCCTGGGATAAAATCTGCATTAATTCATTAGAAAAGGCAATCTTCCCCTCTCCCCAACATTGTCTCTTCCTTCCACTTTCTAGAATGTGTGGCAAACAATTGCCTCTATAACTTTACTAATAAGAAGTTATTTCTGACCCTTCCCTGCTAAACTAGTGATTGATGCTCCCATATCACAATAAGTATTTGTATACCTAGTTTGCCTGAGTCAGAATTACAAACCCAGGGCTAACTTTTCTGCTTCATTTTTTTCCTAGAGCATAGGTATCCAACAGTAATCATGAGAAAGAAGTTTTTTGGCAAAAGTTAATTAAGGAGTTCCTGAATTGATGCAGTTTTCTCTATAAGAGAAGCCCCTTCTGTAGGGAGAAGCCCCTTCTGTAGGGAGAAGCCCTCAGGAGAAGCCTGAGTTTTTCTCAGAAGAAGGTGTACTGGAAAAGACTCAACATCTTGATTGCTAAGGAGATGTGAACCTTCAGAGAAATAGTGATGAGCTGAGATGAAGGAGAGATGCTGATTCCACAACCCCACAAAATGCTTCATTTTTTCATGTTTTAAGTATCAGACTCATGGGAGAATAGAATAATACTTATGTTTCTTCTAGTTTAAATATTTAATTTAGCTTTGTGAAGTGTGTGTGTGTGTGTGTGTGTGTGTGTGTGTGTGTGTGTGTGTATGTATTAAGCATTTCTTTAGTTTGGAGGAAACAAATGCTGTCCAATAACTGATCTATATTATACATTTGAATACCTTTCTACTACTCTCTTGTGGTGATCCTTAATATGAGGCAAACCTAAATTTTATTTTATTTTATTTCTCAATTACATTTTTTAAATTTAATAATAACTTTATATTGACAGAATCCATACCAGGGTAATTTTTTTTTACAGCATTATCCCTTGCACTCGTTTCTGTTCCGATTTTTCCCCTCCCTCCCTCCATCCCCTCCCCTAGATGGCAAACAGTCCTATATATGTTAGATATGTTGCAGTATATCCTAGATACAATATATGTTTGCAGAACCAAACAGTTCTCTTGTTGCACAGGGAGAATTGGATTCAGAAGGTAAAAATAACCCGGGAAGAAAAACAAAGATGCAGATAGTTCACATTTGTTTCCCAGTGTTCTTTCTTTGGGTATAGCTGCTTCTGTCCATCATTTATCAATTGAAACTCAGTTAGGTCTCTTTGTCAAAGAAGTCCACTTCCATCAGAATACATCCTCATACAGTATCGTTGTCAAAATGTATAATTGGAAAATGGTTGAATAAGTTATAATATATCAATGTTATAGAATATTATTGTCTTATAAGAAATGATCAGCAGGATGATTTTAGAGAGATCTATAGAGACTTACATGAACTGATGCTAAGTAAAATGAGTAGAACCAAGAGAACACCATACACAGAAACAGCAATATTATACAATAATCAATTCTGATGGACATGGGTCTTTTCAACAGCAAAGTGAATTAGACCAGTTCCAATGGTCTTGTGATGAAGAGAGCTATCTGTACCAAGAGAGGATTGTGGAAACTGAGTGTAGATCATAACATCGTATTTTCACCTTTTTATTATTGTTTGCTTGGATTTTGTTTTCTTTCTTATTTTTTCCTTTTTGATCTTTTTCTTATGCAGCACGATAATTGTGGAAATATGTATAGAAGAATTGCACATGTTTAACATAGGATTGCTTGCCCTCTAGTGGAGGGGATGGGGGAAGAAAAGGGAAAAAAATAGAACATAAGGTTTTGCAAAGGTGAATGTTGAAAATTATCTATGCATAGGTTTTGAAAATATAAAGCTTTAATAAAAAAGAATGAGAGTTTTGCAAACCTTAAAAAAAATCTTGTTTCTATCTTTTAATCATTTGTCTTTTTGGAAATTGCTTTTGTTCCTATATTTATATTTCAACTCCCTTTGTGTCTTATATAGCAGAACTTTCTCAGTGAAATTTACTGTAATCCCCTTACCTCCATTAAAGATATTTCTTCTATTTCTAACTGAAAAGATTTTGTTTGCACAATTTGTTTTCAGTTGCATGTAATCAAAATTTTCCATTTTATCTTTTAAGATGTCTTATGATCACTTTCATTTCTTTTTCATCAAGAATTATTCCCCTAATGATGATTTGGAAAATGTATCCTTCATTCCTCCTTAAATATATCTATGATAAGACTTTTTAAAAAATTTAGGCTATGTATAAATTTGTAGTTTATTGTTATAAAAATATTTAATCCAAACTTAACCTCTTCCTGAATGTTTTCATTTCCTTAACAATTTTTGGTGAACATTAAGTCTTAATTGAAGGAGTAAATGTCCTTAGGTTTATTAAACACTGTGATATTGGGTCTTCTAGGTCAAACATATCTAATCACTTCAATTGATTAACTATTCTATGACCCTATATTATGTACCTTCTGGGTATCATGTACCTAATCAGTATTGATTACCTTTTCTACTTTTTAATTAGTACCAAATAATTTTGATAACTATTCAGTCTAGATTCTCTCTTCTCTCTTCTCTCTCTCTCTCTCTCTCTCTCTCTCTCTCTCTCTCTCTCTCTCTCTTTCTTTCGCTCTCTCTCATTCTCTAGCTCTCTCTTGTTGTGTTATGAACCTATAACTTTCTTAACTTCTCTTTCTTCTTTTTATATGAATGGAGTTTTCATCTTCAATCCTTTGCACTTGTATTTTATCATTATGTGGACAAAAGTTCTAGTGTTTCAAAGTTGTTTTTCTATATAATACAGTAATTACTGTACAAATTGCCCTATTTCTACTCACTTAATTCTGTGTCTATATTTACTGGTGCCTTGTCTGAGATCATAAATTGTCACCCCTGCTTTTTTGATTCACTAAAAGCATAATAAATTCTACCCACACACATCTGTTTGAGTTTTTGTGCCTTAAGTGAAGTTCTTATAGATGGCATACTACTCCTTTTTGCTTTTTAATCCAATTTGCCACCCTCTTCCCTTTGATGGATGAGTTCATACCATAAAACTTGATGGCAATTATTTTTATCATGGTTTAATTAATTGGTTCTTTTTCTCTTCATCATATTCTATTATGATTTTTGCTCTCTGCTCTCTTTACTTCTTTAGAAAATAAAAGGTGAAGACATAAAAAGAATGAGGTCAAACTTACAAATATATAACTTAAGTGGTATGATCCCTTTCCTTTACTTCTCCTCTCTTTGGCTAGTATGAGATCCTAATCAGTGTCTTTTAAGCTTTTCTTTTCTACTTTTAGTCCCCTTTCTCTGAGTCTCCATGTGATATATTATTTTTTCAATTCTATACTTTTGTGTATCTGTACAGGAAACATGCTCTTCCTATCAATTTCTCTGCTTTTTTGAATGAAGTTCTACTCCAACCTCTTCTTTAGATGCATGTGTTCAACCTGCATGTGTCAAGTTCAGATAACAAGGAAGTTCATGAAATATGAGTTCCTTTCCCTCAGTTCCTTGTGTATATACTCTTCTGGGCTCCTCCCCATCATAAATATAAGAAATTATAGGTTATTCCCCCTTTTATTTTTCCTAGCAATATTTTCCTTTCTTTTTCTTTTTTTTCTTAAAAAATGAAAGAAATAGGTTATAGCATATATTCTACTGAACTCAGGTCATATTAACAAAAATTCATTTTAAAGTACCCTGTCATATCCCTCACAAGATTTCTCCCAGTATTATGACCATCTTGTTGTGCAGTATTAGATTGAATAGAAAAACTTACTGGTTATTTTTATTTTGTTTTGTTTTTAATCCAGCAGTGCTTTATCTAGTATTGTTTTCAATTGTTGCTAGAGAATTTCTTACAGAAGTTGTGTTTAACTATTGCCATTCTTGGAGTCATCATTGCTGCATATTTCAACATCACTTTTTGCAAAGATAACTCTAAATGACCAAGACCATCAGATTATATTTAGTATTTCTTTTGGGAAAATTACCAACCCATGTTTTACAATATGTGTAGAAAATGCTCAGTTATCCAAAATGGAAAACATATTTCAATGAAAGAAACAATAATCAAAGTGAGAATAATAATCAAATGTGAGAAAATAGAAAGAAGGGAGAAATTTATGAGAAGATTTCTGAATAATATAGTCACAAAGGATGTCTGAAACAATGATAGTAGTGCTTGCAATAGTCATTGCCAGGTTAAGTTGGGGATGGTATGAATTATAGGCAAATAGTTTAAGCAAAATTAGCAAGCTTATATATACAGGTTTTATATTGTGGATAGGAATTTCAATTTAACATCACAATGAAATTGTTGTTTGATTATCCCTTTGGTGCTTCATAGCAGCTCATTATCCCTTCTCTATGATTTTATTGTATACTAAGAATAGAGTGATTTTGCCCTGCAAATGGCCACTACTGTAACTTATGTAATTTGCAATCTACAACTTAACTGTGTTTTCATTTGGTCCATTCAACTAGCTCTCTTGAAGGCTCTGTACATCATCATGAAAACAGATTTAAAAGAAATGGAATGAAATTAAATTTCAGACATCACCCAGAAATGTAAAACTCCAGCAACTATTTCCATATTTCAAAGTGTTTTGTTCCACTTCGAGACTATCATTTATAAATACCTTTTAAACAAATGATATAGCTTTGCCATACAGTTATCAATGAGCCATACTATAAACTGAATGTTCAATAAATCTTTGTAGATGTTAATGCTATTACAGTGTTGCTGAAACAAGTGTCACTGATATTGATGTATTAGAAATCATTGCATAAGTGCTATTGCATTCAAGAAACAAATTAAATATTAACTAAACATCCTTTGTATCATACTGCAACAGGAACTTAAACAATTTGTATTGGCACAATAAAAATATGATAGTGACATATATCTGTGTAACACTTACTCCTCAAGGTCTTAAAATGATCATAAAATTTCTATAGCTATGACTTCATCATATTGGGAAATCAAAAGTTATAAAATCTAGAGTGTAGTTTTTTTTTCAGTAAAGTGTTATAAACCTTGTAGATATGTGAACAATTCCAGGACTTCTAGAGGACATAGAATGAGAACTGTGAGAATGAAGATTGTAAGCATTTGTTTTTAGCACTTTTCACAGATCTAAACTCTCTCAATTTAGGAACATATACATTACATATATCTTCCTTTATTCATAAAATCATGCCAGAGAAACTGTGTTTGAATTATTCAGGCAATAATTATAAGTCTACTGATTGAGTAGAGTTTTGCATGTTTTTAGTTTTTATTACTAACAAAGGTAGATGATGTTGAATTTTTAAGAAAACAGCACTTCTTAGTATCTCCTAGTTTATGAGAAAAGGCAAACATTTCAGAACTAAGGGGAAAATAAGTGTGCTGGGGAAAAAAAGTTTTGTATTTTTACATCATGACCTAATAGTGTCACAGATAAAATCAACGAATAAATATTTATTAAGCATCTATTATGGGATAGACACTGTAGTGTCTAAAGTGCTAAAGATATAGAAAGTGGAAAAGGCAGTTCTGAATTCAACAAGATTGAAATCTAAAGGGGAAAACTAACATGCAAACAAATGGCATCAAAACCAGATGTAATAAAAAAGATAAGTTAAAAAAATTAAGAAACAGAGGGACTTGGTAAGGCATCAGGTAGAAAGAAGAATTTTAGGTGAATCTTAATGGAAGCGAGGAAAGTAAATACAGCAGAGGAAGAATATTTCAGGGATGCAAAATAGCTAAAGAAAATGTCAGAACTGAGAGTTGGAGTGTTTGTTTCGCAGAAAAGAAAAGAGGTTAGTGTCACTAGATCAAATTTTATGTACTGGAAAATAGAATGTAAGAAGACTGGGAAAGCAAGAGAAGATTAGGTTGTAAAGGACTTTGAATTCCAAATATAGCATTTTGTATTTGTTTTCAGAGGCAATAATAAGTCATTTGAGTTTATTGAGAAAAAGGGTAAGATGACATGATCAGGCATATATTTTAGGAAAATCACTTCAATGACTGAATGGAGTATAGGTTTTTAGGGAAGGGGGTGGAGGGAGGGAGGGGAAAAATCGGAACAGAAGTGAGTGCAAGGGATAATGTTGTAAAAAATTACCCTGGCATGGGTTCTGTCAATAAAAAGTTATTTAAAAAAAAAAAAGAAAATAGCTGCTATATTAATTTAGTCATATGACCAAAATCCTCTAAATCACTATTGATTAGAGAAATACAAATTAAAATAATTCTGAAGTACTACCTCACACCTATTATTTTTATTCTATACTGTAGATGACAAAGCAAAGCAATCTAAAGCAAGTGAGAAGTAAAATCTAGTGATTATATTGTATATAGGAAGATACCCATTAATTGGGGAATGATTGACTGAACAGCTTTTGGTATATAATTGTAATAGAATACTGCTATACCATAAGAAATGATAAATAGGATGCTTTTAAAAGAAAAAAAATAGAAAGACTAACATGAACTGATGTAGAGCAAAGAGAGCAAAACTAGGGGAACATTTGACATAGTAACAGAAATGCATACTGTATTGAAAAGTTAAAAGATTAGATAAGTAGCTAGGTGATACAGTCATTAGAGTGTTGAATCTTAAGTCAGAAATATTTTTCTTCTTAAGTTCATATCTAAACTAAGACACTTACTAGCAGGTTCCTGGGAAAATCACTTCATCCTGTTTGCTTCAGTTTTGGCATCTTTAAAATAATCTGTAGAAGGAAATTCATTTTATGCACTTAATATCATTATTCTGAGAGTCCCAAAGCTTTGACTAGACGCCATAGGGGTCCATGAAACAAAGGGAAAGCAACATCATTCTATCCCATGGCTATGTAATGCTTAGCAAAATCCCAGAATGAAAAGAGACACTATCATGTAATAGCTAGAAGGCTAGACTTGGAACTCAGAAAACCTAAGTTCCATTTCTGACATAGACATTTATTAGCTACGTGAACAGGATCAAATAAGTCACTTAATCTCTGTAATGTGAGATTCACCTACAATTTCAGGATTTGCCACTAGATGACCTTTTATATCCTTTCAACCTTTATATTCCTGATCCTATGGGAGAAAAATCTTCTATATTTAAACATTATACACACACACACACACACACACACACACACACATATGTGCATAAACACATATAAGTATATATCTGCATATATGCCCATTCATCTACTATATATACACACACACACACACACACACACACACATATATATATATATATATATATATATATATATATATATATAGCCATGTTATGCTGTAATAAATTAATTACCTAGATTGTCTTGTACATAGAAAGACCTAAGTTTAAATATTCTCTCTAAAATATTCTTGATTTCTAACTTGGGTAAGTTACTTTACCTTTTGGTAATATAGGAAACTTGCTGTGACTCTAAGTTAAAGAGGCTTTAATTTGGTAAATGATATTTTCTTATCTAACATTCCCTTACATTTATTAAATCATAGATTTGCTCCTAGTCTTTTTTTCTTTCCCTATCTAAATCTTAAATATAGTTCCCAATCATTAATTAAGAAAAATCGAGAGGAATTAGCATTATAAGCATTTTTAAATCATTATGCTTTCTGAAAGAATTCATATAATTAAAATCTTATATACTCTGAAGTTCATCCACTTTATCTTTAGTAATTCTTTTAAAAAGAAAAAAAAAAACAACTAAAGAATTCCCACAATTGCAATTTCTTCCCTCACATACAAATCCATCCACTATAAAAATTAACAAGACCATGCTTAATTTATTCTTTTATGTTAAAATGTTATTCATTGTCACCATTGTCCAAAAATTCTTTCTATTGATAAATTTTCTATTCTTTATCTTCAGATTGAGGGTCATTGGCACTAAAATTGATAAGTGACATCATCAAGCTTTACTAGAAAAGGAAATATTGTATCTATGTAGGGAAAAAGAAAAATAATAATAATGTGAATGCTGTAAATTATTTAAAACATAGTGAATGGATTGATTACATAGGAAAGTTGATCTTTGATCCGAGTTTGATAGGCAACAGTGGTATAGAGGTTGAAAGATTTGTTAATTGAGAGATTTACTCATCAATGCATTACAGGTTGAGCCAATTGTCAAGTATAGTACAAATTCCATTAATATTGAAATAGAAATTCTTGTACCCACTTTCCCAAATCTCTCTGACCCTGTGTTCCTCTATTTACATTAGTGAATTCCTCATAAAACCTCTACTTTGAAGATAGGAGCATGCTAGCCAAACTTTACTCTTTCTCTAAGTCTACTTCTGATGCTCCAGATTTTATCATCATATCTTAGTTACCTAACTCATCCTTTTTATCTATCGTGGGCACATCAACTTTCCCAATTAAAAAAAAATAACCTGCCTGAAGACATGGGCTGTTTTATTGTTGTTTTTCTTTGTATTCAAATATTCAGCATTTGGCACAATATTTGACAAAATGATTTTATTGTCTGATTGATGCATTGAGAAATAATGGCTATTTCTAGACAAATTGTTCCCAACATAAACTATGTAAAGTTAAATGTAAAACTTTTTTCCATTATGAAATTTCACTTGCTGACAATTCCAGAAGAATATCTTGCTCTTTCAATTGCTTGATTTTCTCCTTGATCTCTTCTAAAATTGAAATCAATCACTGTTTATATGTGATTGCTTGATTCCTTTGACTCCTTGTGGATATTTATTGGCAGCACTATAAAGGTTATTCAAGCAACAGAAGGAAGAATGATATTTACATGGAAAATTCCAAGAAAACTCTAGTTTTACTTTCTTCAAATATTCTATACTCACTTCCTTGAAGAATTTTAAAATGATATCCATTCAGTTTTAGATATGTGAAATTTCAAATGCTACTAGAATGCATATTATTTGTATGACTATCTTAGAAACATTTAGGAATCCTTAATTCATTTGACGGTATTTGCAAATCATGTTTGCTCCTTTCTAACTCAAAATAACTTGAAGTGTGGAATGTTTCTCTCAGTTAGAAATTGATTTTTCCATTTTGCCTGAGAGAAAAGAAAAGGAAATGTAGGTTAGTTTCATGGCCAAATTGCATATAAACACATGTTTCCACATCATATAAAATTGGATAAATGTGTCCCCATGACAGAGGCAAAAACAATAGTTTTTATTACTAGATATGGCTTGTGAACATCAAAAAAGAGAAAGATTATTCTCTTAGAGATAGAATTTTATCTAGAACAAGTTATGTCAAATTAGCCTTACCTCCCCCCCCTCTTTTTTGGATAGTAGAGTATACATCTCAAATCCATAGACACAGTTAAACTAAATTTTAGCAAATCATTCAGCATAAATTGTCATGTTACTCATACAAGTGAGTAGAGATATATGGACTAGCGATATTAGAATTACAACTGGTCAATTTGAACCTAGTCATTAATATGGAAATAACAACTTAAAGAGATTCCTCACTTTTGATTTTTTTATTTGTTAAGATTACTTCCATCAATTACTTTGATCTTACGCTTGACAAGCTTGCAAATACATAGCAATATCCAGAATCCAGAAAGTTGTGGCTAATCAAAAAAACAAAAAAAACAAAAAAAAAAAACAAAACACAGTGACTGTTACATAGTAAAGTCCTTAATATTTTTCCATTCATTTATTTATTCATAGGCTGAATCAAAAGATATGAACTAATACATATACTTGAAAATAATGTAGAAAAGGGAATAAATGTTTCTTAAGCATGTATTATAGTTCAGGCACTATAAACTTTACAAATATTAACTCAATTAATTGTTACAGCAACCCTGAGAAATAAATGCTTATTATTATCCTCATTTTATACTTGAGGAAATTGAGATGGACAATTCAATGACTAATCTGATGTCAGAAAGCTAGAAAATGTCTGAGGTAAAATTTGAATTTTTAGACACCATACTTACCACTCTATCCACTTTACCATCTTGCTTCCTAAAGTTCTCCTCACGTTTAAAAAAATGGATACCATAGATACAACATAGGAAGAGTATCAACAACAGATTATCTGAAAAGTGGTTTAGAGATTTGAAATTCACTATTAATTGATGATATCAGCCAAAATGATCTGGTACAAACTACATGTTAAGTATTTTGTTCATTTCTGTTTTCCATGAAGTAGGAAGTATAATGTTCTGGCTAGCTTTCTAGAGGTCCTTCAGATGGGCCTTGGTCTCAGCAGAGTAGACACCACAAGAATAGTCAGGAATAGAGACTAGAGTATTTTTTTGTCTCCTTCACAGTCTGTTTCCTTTACAGTCTGTCTCTGTTACAGTCTGACCCAGTCTTTTTTTTTATAATAACTTTTTATTGACAGAACCCATGTCAGGGTAATTTTTTTACAACATTATCCCTTGCACTTGCTTCTGTTCCGATTTTTCCCCTCCCTCCCTCCACCCCCTCCCTCAGATGGCAAGCAGTCCTATATATGTTAAATAGGTTACAGTATATCCTAGACACAATATATGTTTGCAGAACCAAACAGTTCTCTTGTTGCACAGGGAGAATTGGATTCAGAAGGTATAAATAACCTGGGAAGAAAAACAAAAATGCAAGCAGTTTACATTCATTTCCCAGTGTTCTTTCTTTGGGTGTAGCTGCTTCTGTCCATCTTTGATCAATTGAAACTGAATTAGATCTCTTTATCGAAGAGATCCACTTCTATCAGAATACATTCTCATATAGTATTGTTGTTGAAGTATATAATGATCTCTTGGTTCTGCTTGTTTCACTTAGCATCAGTCCATGTAGGTCTCGCCAGTCCTCTCTGTATTCATCCTGCTGGTCATTTCTTACAGAACAATAATATTCTATAACATTCATATACCACAATTTACCCAGCCATTCTCCAACTGATGAGCATCCATTCATTTTCCAGCTTCTAGCCACTACAAACAGGGCTGCTACAAACATTTTGGCACATACAGGTCCCTTTCCCTTCTTTAGTATTTCTTTGGAGTATAAGCCCAATAGAAACACTGCTGGATCAAAGGGTATGCACAGTTTGATAACTTTTTGAGCATATAGAACTTGTAAATCTACAAATTCTAAAAATCAAGGCTTGATTTATTGTTTTATTCATTATCTAACTTAAAAAGTAATGGAGAAAATGTTGATGCAGATTAAATTTTCTTTTTTTTCCTTTTTTTATTATAGTTTTTTATATACAAAACATATGCATGGGTAATTTTTCAACACTGACCCTTGCAAAAACTTCTACTTCAACTTTTCCTTTTCTTCCCTCCACCCCCTCCCCTAGATGGCAGGTAGTCCCATACATGTTAAATATGTTTAAGTATATGTTAAATACAATATTTGTATACATATTTATTTTGTATACATAAGTCATCTTGTTGTACAGGAAAGATCAAATTTAGAAAGAAGGTAAAAATAACCTGAGAAGAAAAAACAAAAAACAAAATACAAGCAAATAATAACAGAAAGAGTGGAAATGCTATGTTGTGGTCCATACTCATTTCCCAGTGTTCTTTCTCTGGGTGTGGCTGGTTCTGTTCATTACAGATCAATTGGAACTGATTTGGATCCTGATTTGTTGAAGGCAGCTACGTCCATCAGAATTGATCATCATGTAGTATTGTTGTTGAAGTATATAATGATCTCCTAGTCCTGCTCTCAATAAATTATATTTAAAGATGAAGCTCATTCTCTTTAATAGAAATAGCTTAAAATAATGAGGAAAACATTCCAACAAATTGTAAAAGACATTAACCAAAATTTACTATTTTCTTTCTTGCTAAAATTGTTAGCATTTAAACCAATATCAGCATGAGGATGAAATGAGGGAGGATATATTTTACAATTTTAAATTGGACTGAATTGAAGGATGATGACCTATACACTAAAACTTTTAGAAAGTATGATGAAATTCAGTCAATGAAACATTTTAAAACAAAAACAATTATTTAGCCAGATCCAAGCATTCACACTTTCATTGGATTCCAAGATTATAGAAATCTAGTTAAAAGGAATCTTTAGGGCCCTCAGGTTCAATTCTCCATTTAGATAAGAGAAAGAAGTAATGCAAACTGTTAATAACTTGCCTAAGCTTACTCAGCTGATGTTTACCCACACTATTTTGGGAGCTACTCACATAGCTTAAATAAACATAATTTGAAGTCAATACACTGAGTCACTACTCACTCAAATTTTGGGGTTTCTATATTTTATTTGCTGATCACATCATCACTTAAGTTGCATAACACTTGATAAATTAAGAGTAAAGTTCTTAAAGCAGGCACAAATGCAATGCAGGGGTTCTAGAGATATTGCTTATAGGTCTTCTTTGATCTTTAAGCTCATGGCAATACTTTACATATAAAGCAAGGCATGAATACTGTATGATATAAGCTAATTATCTATTTTATTCAGATAAGGAACCTGTCCCTGCAGGTGTATTATAGAAAGGGAATAAGGTAGAAAAACAAAGAAAACAGTGTTTCAGAATGCTTTCATTCAAGTAAGTGCAGTAGAACTGAATTTAATTGTTCCAATTTAAAATTGTGAAAAATATTATTGCTTATTTCACCCCCTGTTCCCATTCTTGTAAAGATATGAGCATGTGAATTTGAATCATGCATATAGTTGCTTTTCTGGCAAGTACAGAAATAGTACATCAATGCTTAAGAACCTGAGCATCCAGTATAAATATAAGCAGAGGATGTTTCCTATGCCAGCTGATACTAGTCTCTAAACACCTGTGGTTCTTCTCTGAGGGCTTGGAGCAAATGTGTAGATGTTAGATCATAAAGGTTACTCCCTGACATGCTCCCCAGATAACCAGTTCTAGGGTCACATCATCATGCATCACAGACTCAGAATATAAGTAAGCTTCTGACTTTGTTCTATTGTATGCTTCCCCACAGCCCCCAAGTCTCTTCACCCAAGCAGCTTCCACTAGAGTTACTGCCTCTTGTTCTTTTCATCTCTTATAAACTGAATTAAGCTCTTAGGGGGGCCCTCAGATTCATGTGACTAAAATTCTACTTTATGCTCTACTGTTGGCAAGACTAATCTTCTCCCAAACAGGCTTGTGCAGTCAGCATAAAACCAAAATGAAATTTAGGAACCCGTTTCCTCAGCCATGGCAGCTCTTTCAAAAGATGACAGATAGGATAGATCAATGGATCCACCGTGCTGTACCTTATACCCTGTCGTCTGCCTATTTCCTAGATGCTATTAATATATTATACTATGGAAGGTTCAATAAAGAAGAATCCTGCAATGTAGCACTTTTCAGATAAAGTCTCCCAGCCAGAAAATAAGTTCCAAAAATGGTGGGAGCCTTTTAAAAACAAGGTGGTTTTGTGATTAGCTTTCTTTACCTCTATTGTCAGGCACCTAACCTCTCTTCAAGACTATTTCATTCTATTTTTTTTTTAATTCCCACTGCACAGAATAGAATTTGGTTCATAATGACTATTTCATAAACATTTTTAAAAGTGATTACACTTATTACATTACATTTTAATAATGTATGGATTGGTTAAAAGACAGAATGACAGTGAACTCTAGCATTAAAAAGATAATGCCATTGTAATACATTAGATGTGTGTGTGTGTGTGTGTGTGTGTGTGTGTGTGTGGTGTCCACTATTTAAACCATACCTGATGTAAGTTTTCAGAACTATCAACCTTCCTCCCTCTTCTAATGTTTTCATGTCACTTCTTTCTCTGCACCTCATTTGTTTATTTATTATTTTTACCTTTTTCTAGATAATTTTGCTTTTTGGAATCATCATACTCATCAACTCTACCCCAACTTTATTTTGAACTATGTAATTATTCATGTCAAACTCAAACATATGGTATACATTTTCAGATAAAAAACACAATTTGTTAATGCTGAGTTTCTTGAAATTAAACTTTGATATTGGTTCTTATCTTTTGAATCTTCTATTAAGTTTAGGTTTAGTTAACACAAAATCCTGAAAATCTGCAGTTTATTAAGTGTCCATTTTTTCATTCAATATTATGGACAATTTTGTTGGCTATGATGTTTTTGACCACAGGACTAGTTCTTTTGATTGACAGCATATATGATTTCAGGATCTCCAGTCTTTTATTGTGACTGCTGATAAATCCTATCCAATTTTAATTGTAACTCTAGACTATATGAATTGTTGATTTTTATTATTGTTATTGTTTATTTTTGTTTTGCTTGTTTCTTGCAAAATATTCTCTTTTTTGTAATTTTTTTTTTGTAATTTGGGAAGAATATATGTTTCCTACAAGGCTTCTCTTTGAAGTTCTGATTGGTGGATTTTTTTCAATTTCTGCTTTCCTCTCACGTTCTCTCACTCTAGAACAATTTCTTCAATTTTTTCTTGCTTGTTGTGTCAAGGTTCTTTTTTAAGTTACAGCTTTCAGATACTCCAAATATTTTTATATTTAGTCTTCTTTCTCTGTTCTCTAGATCTGTTATTTTTCTTATGAGATATTTCACATTCTATTTTTTATTGTTTATATTTTGTTTTGTTATTTTTCAGTCTTAATTCATTACTTCCTCTTGGCCAATTTTAATTTTCAAAGAATCATTTTCTTCTTTAAGACATTATCTTTTTTTCTAGTTGGTCGACTTTTTTCCTCCATAATCTTGTTTTCCTTGGTTGGTTTTTATTTTTTAAAGTTTTCCTCAATCCCTCTCACTTAATTGTTTTTCTTTTTATTAAAACATTTTATTTTCAAAACATATGCATAATTTATTTATTCTTATTAATTTTATTTTATCATATATTTTAAGATTTTATCATGTGTTTTGACAAAAGACAGTTCTATTTAATACATATAGTATGAAGTACAAATAACTTTAATCTAGTCTTACATAAGAATTACAAAGGCACTTTATATATCTTATAAGATTAATTCTAATTTAATTTTAAACTAATTATCTCCCCTCCCTTACTGTCAGTAATTGACCTTGTAGAAACTAATTATGGATCTCCATTGCTTGAAGAAAATTATGAAGATCATTCAAGTGTTCTTCAAATACAGCAGAAATTTCAGAGATATTCTTGCAATATAGAGCTGTAACATTGGACCCACTGTTGGAATTAAGGATTTTTGCCATTTTACTTGCTTGTACTTATTCCCAAAACTCAGAACAGATGCTGACACATAATGACACCACTGACAGTGGTAGCATTGGGAATGATAGCATTGGGAAGTCTCAATTCCTGACCTTAGGAAAGAGGAGAGAACTGATTCTACACTGTGATGCCTAAAAAAATTAGAAGTTTTCCACAATTATTTTAGAAAAATATAATCCTATTTTGGTATTTGGAATATAATACGTAACAATTAAAAAGTGTAAATATACTCAATATACCTAAATTTGACCTGACTAATATAATTTTTCAAAGCTTTTTATTTTCAAAGCATATGCATGGATAATTTTTTTATATTGATCCTTGCAAAAACTTGTCTTGATTTACCCAACTAAAGAATTAGGAGTGCTAATAATAACTTCAGCTCTCCTCTCTGATCTGGAAGCCCAAACCAAAATTCCTTTGCCCTTAGCCAGCAGCATTCCTGCCCCGCTGTCTCTGCACTCACTAAGTGCCCTGGTTCCTTCTTGCCCAGGGCCACGTCTCAACAACACAGCTAGACCTGGTGTTCATACTCATCAGAGGTTCCCTCGATCTTTTGGATCTCAGACTTCTGACTCCCCACACTGTCCATCAATATTCCTGCGGTCCCAGGTGAGGATCCAGCTAAAACCACCTAGCTCCAGAGTTCCCATAGTTTCTATAGAGCTAGGCTGGAGAGTTTGCAATTTACCCAGTCTTGCTGTCTTTCTTTGAGTCTTCTCAAGTTGTCCCTCTTCTGCTCCAAGTTTTCCAATTGAGGTTCATCCTGAAGAGCAAATTTGTTTGTGAGGGAAATCTGGAAAGCCTGAAAATTTTCTGACCTATTCCAGCATCATCCAAGAATCCTTTTTTTTCTTTCATTTTTTTTCTTGCTTGCAATTTTATTTGTGAGGACTCATTTCTAATTTCAATGATCTAGGAAACTTCCAGGTACATAAACTCCTGATATCCAAATCAATTGGCAAATAGTCTATAATTTATACTTATACTTTCCCAGGTACTGATATGTTAAATAGTTATCCCATGGCCATTCAGCTACTATGTAAAGGAGTTTTCCTAAATGAAAGATCAGTGCTCTATACAGTATACAAGGCTTCCTTTCAGTCATTCTTTGGCCAACTTTTAGGAAGGATTTGCATGCATTTAGTCTTGGTAAGAGAAGACTCAAGGGAAACTACAATAGTTAACTTCAAGTGTTGAAAAGAATTTCATGTGGGGAAATAATATTAAATTTAGTCTCTATGTATAGTCACAGAACACAAAACTAGGAACAAGTAGTAGAAATTTCAAACTGATAAATTTATGCTCAATGCAAGGAAAGGCATGCTAATAATCAAATATATTCAAAGGTGGAATAGGATGCGTCAGAACATAGTGGGCTGGTGGAACTCATTCTTTTCCTAAAAGTCATCAAACAAAAATTGTATAACTACATATCACGTATGTGATTGAACTGCTTTTTTTTTTCTGAGTTAATTGGGGTTAAGTGACTTGCCCAGGGTCACATAGCTAGGAAGTGTTAAATATCTGAGACCAGATTCAAACTCAGATCCTCCTGCTTTCAGGGCTGGTGCTGAGCTGCTTTTTTACGATTTAGACTAGATGAGCTCCAGGATCTCTTTCAACTCCAAAATGAAATACTTCTGTGGATTTCTCAGTACATTGTAAAGTCCTTGAGGATAAGGACTACTTCACATTTCATTTTTAAAACCCCAGTTCTTTACATAAAACATTACACATATTACAGCTTAATAAAGCTGAATTGAATTTGAATGTGCATATTACTAAATGAGCAGGGAACAGGAGGGCTTTTAATATATCTGTTTTATTATTACCTTATTTTCTTTTTATGTTGTAGTTCACATAAAATTTTTTGAAATAAGTCATTATCCTTTTATTATTTAAGATTCTAGGGATATTTCATATGCACAAATAATTGGAGGGTTTTGTATTTTAAAATATTATTAGAATATAAGGTAATCAAATATAGTCTTACTAAAAGTATTATTAAACTGTAGTACCAACAAGGACGAAGATAAGATATATCTCATTTTCATCTCCTTTAATTTTGATTCAGTCTCCAAGTTTTTATATTTTAAAAACTTTTTGCTGTATGTAACTTGGATAGTATGTATATTCAGTATGCCAGCATCGGTTAAATGATGATATTATGTCTTTATGAATTAGTGTAATATGTAAAAGATGAAAATCAACAATAATTTAATATGTTTTATGGTCTGATTCCAAAATACTTTATGAACTGAATCCTCTAAATTATTTTCAGATCTGTACTTATAGGATGAAAAACAGTCATCTATTAAATTATGAAAGAAATGTTTTTGTGCCATTGTATGGGGTGAGCACTACTTTTTTTAAGCAACTGACAGTGGTGTATTGCACATTTCCTACCATTTCCTTTCATAATTTGCTTTGGTCATTAAGTCTGCATTCCTTAAGAATGAAACACTTTTAATATCTAGTGGAAGTAAGCTAGTACTCAATTGCCACTGTTACCACAAAAATCAGGATAACAACCACTTACAGGAAAATTCTGTGTTGATATATTGCTAACTGAGTTCATGTGGATATCACCCATGATGTAATGGTATTCTTAGGTCATAGAAATTTCATAGGCTAAAGATTATGACGTTCTCTTCTCTAAAATATAATCGTTCTCTGGGAACAGGTTTCTTGGGGAGTTTCTGGACTCCTCTCTGACTTGTGAATCTTGTAGAATTCCAATAAGTACTAAATACATTAGTGAGCTAGAGAACTGTTAAGTACCATGCTAAATTAGATAACTAACTTAGCACCTTGTAAGAATTCTAACATCTCCTGCTTTCTTTTGATTTTAGAATATAAGTGGTCATGACCTTCCTGACTTCTCGAGGAAGTGAGAACCCCCAAAAAGAAGGTAAGCACACCTTACCTGACTGATCAAAAAAGGAATGAAAACACCATAAAAAGAAAGTGATCACACCCTCCCTGACATCTCAGGAAGGGAGATAAAAACATCAAAGGAAATGGGAAATCAAATCAGGTTAACAGGTTCCTGAAGGGGGTCATTTGAAACAGGTATACATAAATCCATCAATATGGGAGGTATTACGCATAATTACATAAATCACATAAGCATATAGTAACATAATACAGGCTAGTACTGATGTAACAAATAACATGAATCAACATGAGGAAATTGTACATGTCCATAAGTCCTAGAAATAGTCCAAAAGGAATCTATTGTCCATTATTTCATCTGCCAGGAATCCAATAATTCCTGCAAGCTTTGAAGTCCTGCAATAGTCTCATCTTGTGTTAGGAAATCCAATGATTCCTGATGGTTTTCAAGTCCTGTAACAGTATTTATCAACAATTTTTCATCTCAAGGAATCCAATGATTCCTGCTAATTTTAAAGTTTTTTTTTTTAACAGTCTCATTATCAGCCATGTTCCTTCAGTATCAGATGCTTCTTAGATCTTCTTCTTTGTTTTACGATTTTTCTCCTTTTCTGTCTCTCTCCAGGTGCTCATTGCTACCCATCTGTTTCCTTCTCCATCTGTTTCCTTCTCTATTTTTTGGAATATAAGCAAACCCTTTCTCCCAAGCAGTTAACCTATCCTGCAATAGTCTCATCAACACTTTTTCATTTCAAGGAATCCAATGATTCCTGCTGGTTTTCAAGTCCTGCAATAGTCTTATCTTGTGTTAAGGAATCCAATGATTCCTGCAGATTTTGTTCTTAGGTCTTCTCCTTTGTTTCCAGATTTTTCTCTTTTTCTGTCTTTCTCTGATGGACAAGGTGAATATGGCTTGTTGCCACCCATCTGTTTCCTTCTCCATCTGTTTCCTTTTCTATCTGTAGGAATACCCTTGTATTGTATTGTAGCAAATCCTTTCTCACAAGCAGTTAATCTATCTAACTCCCTTCTATTTACCAATTTGGGGATTTCTCCTTATTACCTGGCAATTATATTGAAACTGTTTGAACTGGACACTGCCCTGTTGGTTTAAAAAGCCTGTATTCTTTCCAATTGTAATCCCTTTCTGCTATCTGATTGCTTTTCTGTTGGTTGATCATGTAATCCCTTTCTGCCATGGGATTTTTTTTTTGGCTGATTGATCACATCAGAATTCTGACCTTCTAAAGACTCTCTGGGTGTAAACTCAACTGCTATCATGCCTCATCTGTCTTTTGTATGATATCTTGGGGCTGGGCCCTGTGTCTCATTTCCCTGGGTCAATCTACATTCTGAGGCCCAGTAGAAGCTTCAGTTGCATTTTGGACAAAATGTTTTCTTTCCCCCTTTATCAAAGCTATCTTTTAATGAGTTATATGCCTTTTACAAACACTCTTGCAAAGTTTTTCTTTCCTTTTTCCATTTTTCTTCTAGCTCTCTTTTGAGATCTTTTTAAATTTCTTCTAGGAGAGTCTTGTGTGGTGGGGACCAGGTTATATCACCCTTTGGGGCTTCATCTGGAGACAATATGCTTTTTAATTTCCTTAATGTTTGAATTATGTTCATTTTTTTTTTCTTTTTGCCATAGAAGCTATTTATAATTAGAGTTAGCTTTATATTTTTACTCATTTTTTAAAAGTTGGGATCTGCTTTTAGGGCAAGGGAGGTTTTTCAAACTTCCTTATAGGCATCAGTGGCTGTCACTCCTGGTGCTGGATGGGCATGGCCAGGTCCCATGAGACTCCAGGCCTTTGGGGTTCACTCTTCACCTTTTGTGTTTGTATTGGATGTTTTATAACTTCTCTGTTGATCTACTGGCTGGCAACAAAGGCAGAGTAGCCAACACTGTGGTAGAGTCCTCCCCATAGATTCTCTGCAGCACAGAGTCTGTACTGTCTGGCAGAGACCACTCCCTGCCTCCTGTCTGCTCAGGTTGCACTGGCCTCAGTGCTCTGCTTCCCTGCCTGTACCCGGCCACTTTTTGAGCCTGACTAAAACAGACCATTTCTGGCAATGTTCGAAATTATCTTCTGCTGATAATTTGCAGCCCTCACAATATTCGTGGATTTTGCCATTCCAGCACTATTTTAGAGACTAAATTTCATAATTAGTGTGAGTGTATTGGGAGAGCTCAGAAAGAAATGTGTGGGTTCTCCTCCATCTTGGCTTTGCCTCAAAGCAATTCTTAGGGGAAGATTTATATCTCTAGATGCCTACTTCCATAAAATAAAGAGGATATCAATGAATTGGACTTGCAACTAAAAAAAAAACCTAGAAAAATAATAAATTAAAAACCCCAATTAAATACCAAATTTCAATTTCTGAAAATAAAAGGGTAGATTAATAAAATTGTAAGAAAATATTAATTAGCAACAGTTGGTTTTATGAAAAAGAAACAAAATTGATAAACTATTAGTTAATTTGATTAGAAAAAGGAAAAAACTAAAATAAAATTGTTAGTTTCAAAAATGAAAAGGGAGAACTTTCCATCAATGAAGAAGAAATTAGAGCAATAATTCGGAGTTATTTTGCCCAATTATATGTCAAGAAATTTGATAAGGTAAGTAAAATGGAGGAATACTTACAAAAATATAGATTTCCCAGGTTAACAAAAGAGGAAATAAATTACTTAAATGATTTTATTTTAGAAAAAGAAATAGATCAAGCTATTAAATAAATTCCCTAAGAAAAAATCTCCAGGGCCAGATAGATTTACATGTGAATTTTACCAAACATTTAAAGAATAATTACTTCTAATACTAATACTTTTCTGAAGTTCTTCCAAAGTATCTTCTGCTGGGAAACTTGCTACATTCCAAATCATATGTGGGTTCAATCACTCCAAAATCAGTACAGAGGCTTGATCTGGTGTTGATATGAAGGACACCAGGAGGAGTTCAGATAAAGACATGTCTAATCTCCACCATATTGGCTCCACCCCCAATCCTCTTCTTCTCAGAAAGATAATTTAAAGAAATTTCCTTCCCCTGCTAAGCCACTAACTAAACTCCAAACTCCGGAATATCTTCATCTAAGAGATAACTGCCAAGGTTGGAATTGGTGTATAGCAGATCTATACTAAGCAAAGAAAATTAAATGAAAGTCATAAAAACAGAGTCAAGATATCAAAGTTTCATTTCAGACTCATCTAGACATGTTTAGATCAGGCAGGGTTTCTTTTACAGTAACGTTTCTACATGTCTCATTTCTCAGTCATCAGGATTAAAGCCAAGTAGCAATTGAGGCAAAGAATCTCCTCCTTCACCTGGTCCAAAAAAGATCTACATAAATAAGTAAATGAATGAATAAATCTGGAAGGAGAAGCCACTCAGGGTTTCTGACTAAAGCAGAAATAACTGCTGTTTACATTCAATATAAGTTCATGAACTCAATGAACCAATGGGGCTTGGCCTGAAACTTGTTGGTGGACAATTAGAATCAGATTGGTTTTGGTTTAAGGTCTGATCTCATAAGAAAAAAATCCAGCTAGTAAACCCAAAGGTATCCTCAAAGGGTTCAGAGATGCACAAGAGACAGATTTGAATATAATAATGCATTTTATATATTTTAAAATGTAAACAAGTTATACATTATAATGAATTACAGTTTCATCACTAATTCATTTCTGCTCTATTTTTGTATCATATAAATGATTTTTAGTTAGTTTAGTTTATAAGTATGTAAAGGTATGATATTCTATGTGGATAGAGGAAAGAAAGGAGGGAAAAAGAGAAGGAAGAAAGAAAAAAAGGAAGGAAGGAAGGAAGGCAGGGAGGGAGAGAGGGACAGAGGGAGGGAGACAGGGATGGAGAGAGGGAAAAAAGAAGGGAGAAAAGGAAGAGTAAAGGAGTGTTCCAACTGATCAATTCCAGTTTGTGGTAATCCTAGTTGTTTAGGACCAATCAGGAATTCAATCTATTCTCCCAGAAAAAAAAAAAATCATGTTATCTATCAAGGGATTCCTTTCCTTAGTCCCATTCCCTGAGAGATGTCCTTTGCTAATAAAGGTTCATATAATATAATATCATCAAGTAGCTGGATACTTGTGTCCAGTGGGTGATGAAGACTAATGGAATAGAGTAATTGTTGTGCTACATAAGTATGGACAAAACTGTTCATGAGACCAACTACTCCTTTTATAACAGGGGCATTTGCTATGAATGTAGAGCAAAAAATGTATAAAGAATTGGCATATTAAAGAAGATTAAAAAGTTTCCTTTTAAGGGAAAAAGAAATTGAAATGAAATAGAAATAATATTTAAAACATATAACTTCTTTGATTACAAGACAACTTTTATTAGGTAAATCAGTGTAACGTAAGTATTTAAAATGCCTTTAATTTCAAAGGGCTAAGTCCCATAACTTGTCATAAACCTTATTAACTGCATTTATGTTATTGGTCTTAAATGATGTAAGCCAGATGTTTACTGTTTTCAGAAAGAACATAAGCCTTTTTTTTTAATTAGGAAAAAAACAAGAATGTGGTATGTAGAAAGGGAAAAAGGTACTAAAGGGTAAAAAAGGAGGTTCATTGAAACTGTTTTAGAAATTTACAGGAAAGAATAAAAAAGGCAGAAGAAATCACAAACAGGTAGGACAGATTTGAATATAAAAATGAATTTTTGTATATTTTAAAATACAAGTTATACATTATAGTGAATTAAAGTTTCATCACTAATTCATTTCTGCTCTATTTTTGTATCATGTAAATGATGTTTAGTTGATGTTTTTAAGTTTTGAATTTTTAAAAATAGGGGAAAACTCAAAAGTATTTATTTTCTTGAACCATATTTTAAAGAAAATTTAAAATAAGTTTGAACTTCTTTGGAGCTTTAGCACTACCATATCATTTGAATATACATAGTTATATCCACAGTAACAATCCATAAGAAAACATTAAACTATTTCACAAAAAGATTTTAAGTGGTTTACACATAGATAAACTTAATTCAATAAAATAATGATAATATTTTCTAAAGATTCTTCTAATCTTCTTGAGAATATAAAACCCAATCTTTTTTTCAAAATTGAATAATAGTGACTGAAATGAGATTTATCTGAGGAGGAGTAAAGGGAACTCAACATCAATATTTTTCACATGTAAAAGGCAAAAAAAAAAAAACAAAAACAAAAACCCTGATAATTTGAATTCACCATATAATGAAGTCATTGATTCATTATTTTCACTTAGATAACGAAAACAAAAAGAGTGGAAAAATTCCATCAATATTTTATTACTTCCAATTTCCCAAATTTTGAATGCCCTTATAATTAATTCAGTTTAGAGCTTTATTCAACAGAGTTCCACCTCTAAGTTTGAAACAACAATCTTTTATCATATCTTCCTATCATTTTCTAGTTCTTTGACTTGCAGTTTTCTTCATGAGTCACTAATTGATATTCACCACTCTTCTCTCTGTTCTCAAAATATCTGAAAGTGTAAGTCAATAGGCACTAAATAGGGAATATAAATGTTTAGCACCTTTCAGATATTTAAAAGAATAGAGGTGACATCCAAATTAAAATAGACAAAATCAGTGAGATAGAAAAGCTAGGTGACAACAAGATTAACATTTTCTTTTCTGTATCTGGGATACAATCATTTCTGAGATAAGACCATGCACATGCACATATCCATATCTATATACAATAAATAGATACAATGCTAATTATAGATAGCTATAGTTATGGATGTGTGTATAAACATACATTATATATACATATGCACATGTATATGCATATGCAATATATATGTACAAGCATCTACATTTATATTTCATATTGAAGATGTTTTAGAGAAACTTATATAACCTTTGGGTTGAATCTACAATATATTTATGCTAGCTAATCACCACTAGACCCTGACAGTTGCATGGCAACTTTTCTATTCTTTTCCAGATGATATTATAGAGTAGAACACATTCTCCATAATATCCCTTAAAGAACTTTTCAATGAACTAATCAATAAACAAGCATTTATTAAACACTTAGCAAGCCTTTTGCTATGTCCTAAGAATATAAAAATTCTTTCCTTAAAGAATTTATAATCATGAAAGAATGAACAATATGTGTGTATAGGTATAATACATATATCTATATTTACATGACATGCATATGTAGACATGTAGCATATATGCTATATATACAAATATGTGATATGTATATATTTATAGCTATGTGGATAGATAGATGACAAAGAGGTAGATAAATAGATATGTAAACAGACAATAATTTTGGGGGAGATATTAGCAGCTGAGGGAATCGGGAAAAGTTTCCTATTGAAGTTCATACTCAAACTGAATTTTGAGAGAAACTAAGGATTCTAAGAAATGAGCATGATTGGGAGGCAGTGCATTCCAGACATATCTTTTGTGGAAAGAACACTAAAAAGTACAATTTGAGTAATTAATAGTGTGTATCAGAAAGGATATTATGTAAAACCCCCAAAAAGTTGGAACAAAATTGTATTGATTGAAACATTAAAATACCAAATATGGTTAATAATGTATTCCATAAATATTAGGCAGATGATGCACTTTGTTGAATTAGTGAGTAATCTAGTCATACTTACACTTTAAGAGGGAAAAAAAAAAAAACAACTGTGTGGAGGATGAGTTGGAATGGGAACATGGGTCATACAGGAAGACCAATTAGGAAAGTAGCACAATAATTTAGAGCTGCTGAGGATCTAAATGAGAGTGGTAGCTATTGAAATGGAAAGAAGAGAATGGATTTTCAGGATTTTGTAGAAATGAAAATGACAATATTTACCAACTGATCCAGTTGAAATTGTATCTAGCAAATTCATTGCTATAATATTATATATATTGATAACTGAGTTTATGACTCACTCAGGTTATGAAACTGATTGACTAGAAGAATCATTCTATCTTTAAGAAAAAGCAGGGAAATTTAAAAGAGTGAGTCTGTGAATAAGAGCAAATAAATTCTATTATGTATAGATGTTTACTACACCTACATATCCTCTAAGCAATTGGTTATATAGTGTAGAGGGCCAGAACTCTGAAAAAGTATATTTGAAACAAGGATACTTAAAACAGAGTGTTTACTCAGTGTGATTGATGAGATAATGGTTCTCTAATTTACATGTACTTAGTACTTAGTGTGATAGGGTGATGTAATGGTTCTAGAATTGGCACATGCTCAGTGTGCTGTAATAATGTAATTGTCCTAAGGTATTTAAGTGAAATGAACAGACTGCAGTGTGAGTATGCTCAAGCTCGATCTCAGACACCACACTCCAGACTCCATCCTTGACCATCCTCATGGTGACTCTCCTGCTAAGACCAAAGTCCATCTAGAGACCCTCAAGAAAGCTAGCCTGGACATTACAATATAGGATTAAAATTTAGGAAAGAGACTGCACATCTATTGCTACCATTATCCCCGCTTACTAGAGGATGTTGCCACAAAATTAAATGAGAAAATAGAGACCATTCACTGGCAACTCATTTTTCTCCCTACTTCTTCATCTTAAAACCTTTAACAACATTCTTCATTTTTTTTCATCTTTTACTCCTGTCTCTGATAAATAAGTAGCCCTTCTCTACAACAAGAGCTAGTTTATACACTTTCGTCTTTTCTGGCATATTGCTCAAAAAATAATCCTCTCTAACTCTAGTATTCAGATGTCTCCTTATTGTGACAAGCACTGAAAACAAACACTTCATCCTTCAAATCATGGTTCTATGTACTCAGGGAAGTATCTCATGCTTGATCTTAAGGATATGAATCAAAAGGAATCAGGGCTTCTTTCTGTTTCTTTCCCTAGATTTGAATAAAACTGGAAAAAATCTGTAAAAACTTTGGTGTGTTCAGGCCTAGGATGTCCCAAAAATAATTAACAAGGACTCCTTCTCTAAATGTGTTCAATTTATAATATGAAAAGTATAGAAACTGCATAAAATTTAAAGGATATAAGTATATATTTAAATAATACAGGAATCAAATTTCTCAAATGGGTCATTGTATTCATTATACTCTCTCTATAAATCAAAAATAATTGTGGAATGCTAAACAAAGAGCTCACATTACCGCAGATTTTCATTTTATTCTTCAAAGTAAAATGCCTCCATGGAGCTTGTTAATTTATAAAAACCTAGGTCTTCATAATGATTTTATATTTGAGTCTTAATTAAAAAAAACAAAAAACAAAAACAAAAACAAAACACATTCTACTTAGAAGTAAGGCCATAGTGTGAGACAATGCATAATTGTCTCAGTTAATATATAAACCACTATTATTTTTTCACACCATTAATGTCAGTATTCAAAGTGGAAAGAAGCACATGCTTAGACAAACTATCCATGAGATGTATGTATTCATTCATACACCATACATCCAAAGATTAAGGCAGATACCTATATGTCTGGTGTAGGAGGATCAATAGCAGCCTAAGTTAGTGCTACCCCTTTGAAATGGACATCTGAAGGCAAAACAAAAGTTTTTACTCCTTTTATAGTAGAAAAAATCCCCATCAATTTATGAGGAAGAAACATTTTACAACAGTTAGGATTAAAATTGAGTATTTAAGCTTTCTAAGTAGGACTGCTATTGAAGGCCTGCCAACACTCTCACCTGTTCCCATTCATTGGAAAACAGATACATTAATGTGGGTAGAACAATGGCCCTTAACAAGTGAAAAAATCCAGTCCTTATTAAATATAGTAGAGGAACAACTTGACCAAGGACACTTACAACCTTCTCTAATTCTTTGGAATTCCCCTATATTTGTAAAAAAGAAATCTGGAAAATGGATTTAAGAAAAGTAAATGAACAGATGGAAACTATGGGAACTCTTTAGGTTGGACTTCCATCTCCTATTCAATTGCCTAGAGAATGGCCTCTTTGGGATATTGACATTAAGGATTGGTTCTATTCTATGCCTCTAGATAAGGAGGATATGAAAACTAGTAATTTTTGTTCCCAAAAAGATAAGGCTTAGGGAAACATAATAGTTGTCTTCAAGTACCTGAAAGGATATCATATGGAAAAGAAATTTGCCTTCATCTACTTGCAAGATATTTTTAGCAACTTTGTAGAAGATGAATTAGAGAGCTGATTTCAAAGGGTTCTAATAAAGTATACATAGTATTCAAATTTCTAATACTTTTCAGTAAAT
Source organism: Antechinus flavipes (assembly GCF_016432865.1). Taxonomy (NCBI): domain Eukaryota; kingdom Metazoa; phylum Chordata; class Mammalia; order Dasyuromorphia; family Dasyuridae; genus Antechinus; species Antechinus flavipes. The sequence continues at coordinate 214,192,468 of NC_067402.1, forward strand.
TGAATAAAAGTGCTACAAAATTAGCCATAATAAAATTTTGAATATATAAGGGGGAATTATTCCAGTGAAAAAATTTCTATGAAAAAATTGAATTAAAAAAAATTTCACATGTAGAAAATGGAAGAAATGATGTGACTAATAAGAAAGTAATAGGATTCTACATATGAATACTATGAGAAATACCAAAGACCAAAATGATTTGAAATTTATGATCACAGACCATATAAATGATATTTTTAAAAATCTGTCAGAATCTGGCTCGGTGGATAGAACATTGGCCCAGAAGTCAAGAGGATCTGAGTTCAAATTCAGCCTCAGATACTTAATACTTCCTAGCTATGTGACCCTGGGCAAGTCAGTTAATCCCAATTGTCTCAACAATAACAACAAAAATCTTTCAAAATCAAACTCAAAGATAGGATGATGAAAATAACAGATCAGATACAATGAGGAAGTTGAATATGAACAACTCCACTATCATTTAGTCTATGTTTTTTCCAAGAAAATTGAACTTTATAAATGATCTTCTGTCTAAGAAGAATCACACACAATAATTTAGCAATGATGTAAAAAAGTAATACTTGTAAGAAGTCAGGAAGACAGTATCCAGTTGAACTTAATGAATTCAAGTTATAAATCTTGAGTTACTATTTGAAAAATCTTGGTCAGAGAAGCCCAATGGTAATAAAAATGTAGTGATAATTATTATTATGATGATGGTTATATAATAGAGTATATCCTATATCTCTAGCCAGTATCCTTCTTTGGTCCTAGAGGTCACACTATATGAAGTTATTCCACCCCCTCAGGCCTTTATTTTTCTATCCATCTGCATCTGTTTATCTTTCATATATCCTCTGCTATTTTTCCGATCTCTCTCTCTCTGTCTCTCTCTCTGTCTCTGTCTCTCTCTCTCTTTCTCTCTCTCTCTGTGTGTCTCTTTCTCTCTCTCTTTCTCTCTCTCTCTGCCTCTCTCTCTCTCTCTCTTTCTCTCTCTCTTTCTTTCTCTCTCTCTCTTGCTCTTTCTCTCTCTCTCTCTCTTTCTTTCTCTCTCTCTGTCTGTCTCTCTCTTTCTGCCTCTGTCTCTGCCTCTCTCTCTCTCTCTCTCTCTCTCTCTCTATCAGTGATGACTGGAGAAGAGAAAGGAGAGAAATTCTTCTTTTCCCCCAAATCCAATTCTCTTATAGAGCCTTGATTCAAACTCTCAAAATTGAGTAATCACCAGCTCCAGAACTTGATATCTTCACAAGACTGCTTTACTGATGGCCTTACCTCACTGCTGGACTAATTACTCTTTTTAAGTGTAGCCCAACCTGTATAAGTTGATATTCTAAATCATTCAAGTGACAATTTGAAGCATTAACTGTCTTCTTTCTGGTGGTTTAAGACACTATGATTATTTTAAATTAATCAAAGATTTGTTCAACCATTGGGATGAAAAGATGGGGGAAAAGATTAATGCCTAGTTTACTCTGTTGGTTGACAAGTTATTCACTGAGGAGATATAATCTTGAACTTATACTTTCTCTATGACCTTGAATTGAAAGGCCTCAACTTTATCTTAAACATTAAAGGATTTGAGTAAAAGATCTCTAGGTTTTTTGTTTTTTTTTTCACCTTTTTATCTATGACTCTATGATCTTTCAGAATAAAATATTAAAGAGATGGTTTGTGAACATTAAGAAATTAAAACATGGATCATTAAAATCTTAGCTTTTCCAATTGAGCTATATGTATGTATATATATATATAATTAGTTTGGCGAATTTGGGGATTTTTAGGAATAAGATGGAGAGATATGGGCTCAATGATAGTATAATTATATAATTTTAGAACTGGTTGAATGATTAGATAGAATATCAGTATGAAGGATTGCTTTTAACATTTTTCTAATGAACTCTTTTAATATTCTACTATTCACATCTTTTATCAATGTTTGAGGTGAAATCATCAAAAACAAACTTGCCAGACTTTGAGGTGTAGAGAGAACAGTGAGACATCATAGAATATGTCTGAGGAATATTAAGTGGACAAATATGGTCAGGAAACAGCACATGAGAAAGGAAATAAAACAAGACAAAACAAAATGAGAGAACTAGATCATTTATGACTTTGAATGCCTAGACAAAAATATAGTAACAATGTTGCATCTGGGATGTGACTTCATAGCATCAGGAGTCAGAATTCAAGCCAGATTCAAGAAGCAAAAAGCCCTAGGGGCAGAGGACCTGAAGACCTGGCAATCCCAATTTATGGAGTCATTTGAGCCAAAGAGGGGAAGTGGAAACAGGGAAGAAAACACTTAAAACAGGACAAAGAAAAGCATTAATCTTTATTCTCTGGAATATATAATGCTAACCTGTCTGTTGATGGCCTAGTTAACTTTACCTTGACGCTGCTCATCAAATGCCATCTTTCATCCACGTGGCCCAGCCTAAGCTGCACTATAATTGCCACATCTCAATAGAATTGTAAGATTTTCTCTCAACTTTAGGAGTATGTTCAGGGTAACATCCTTATCTATTCAGGACTCCCTATCTATGCTATTTAAATCTTTGTACTGGATGACTTCCGGTTAAGATGGCGGAGAGGAGGCTCACAGTTGCATAAGCTCTGCGCTTTCTCTCACTATCCACTTCATTACAAGCCTCTGAATTAATGCTTGACTGAAAAAAACCCACATATAGTTACCAAGAGAAGCCATCCTTGAGATTCGCCAAGAAAGGTCTGTCTTTACTGGAGGGCTGGGGCGGTTTTAGATCGGGTGCAGGCGGCGGGCTGCGGCAGTGAGAGCACCGGAGCAGACGGGAGAGGAGGTGGGGAGTGATCGCAGCCGTCTCTGCGGGGAGAGCTTCGCTACAGGTTTGGATACTTTGCTCCGGCAGCAAGTCAGCAGCCCAGCAGAGAAACTAAAAACACCGGGGCTGAAGAACACAACCCCAAACAGCTGGAGTCTCTCGGGACCTGGCCGCCCCCCCTTTCCCCCCCCACAGTGACTCAGCACGCTTTGGGATCTCAGAGCGCACGTGCAACACAGTCCTGCTAGTGCCTCACTGCTGCCCCCTGCAGTCTGTAGAGGAAGCTCGGTAACATACCCAGCCCCTCCCCCAAAGAAAGACTCCAGTTTTTTCTGTTTTTCTTTGCTATTTTGTCTTTGATTATTAGACAGAATGAGCAAGAAGCTGAAGAGGACTTTAACCCTTGACAGCTTCTATACAGATAGAGAGCAGACTCTTAATCCTGAGGAGACTAAAAACAGACAGTCCCCAGGTGAATCCCCAAAGGAGGAGATCATCTGTTCCTCAGCACAGATGAACCTCATAGAAGTAATTTAAAAAGCTCTCACAAGGGAGCTAGAAGAAAAATGGGAAAAGGAGAGGGAGGCTTGGCAAAAGGAGAGAGAAGCTTGGGAAAAGGAGAGGGAGGCTTGGCAAAAGAGCCTGGAGAAGTCAGTTAAAGAGAGAGTGGATAAAGAAGTAAAATCCCTGAAAAATAGGATTAGTGAACTGGAAACAGAAAATAGCTCTCTAAAAAACAAAATTGGCGAAATGGAAAAAAATTCCACAGAACAAAAGAATTCAATTGGACAATTAGAAAAAGATCTTTAAAAAGTGAGTGAAGAAAACACTTCACTGAAAATCAGAATTGAACAAGTAGAATTGAATGACTCGAGGAGACAAGAAGAATCAGTCAAGCAAATCCAAAAAAATCAAACAACGGAAAAGAATGTGAAATACCTTCTGGGGAAGACAACAGACCTGGAAAACAGATCCAGGAGAGACAATCTGAGAATCATTGGACTTCCAGAAAAACATGATGAAAAAAGATCCTGGACACTATTTTCCAGGAAATTATCAAAGAGAACTGCCCAGAAGTCATAGGAACAGAGGAAAAAATAAACATTGAAAGGATTCATCGATCACCCACTGAAAGGGATCCTAAAATCAAAACACCAAGGAATATAGTGGCCAAATGCCAGAACCCTCAGATGAAGGAAAAAATATTGCAAGCGGCTAGAAAAACCCAATTCAAGTATCAAGGAGCCACAATAAGGATCACCCAGGATCTGGCAGCATCCACATTAAAAGATCGAAGGGCCTGGAATATGATATTCCGAAAGGCTAAGGAACTTGGTATGCAACCAAAAATAACTTACCCAGCGAGAATGAGCATCTTTTTCCAGGGAAGAAGATGGACATTCAACGAAGTAAGCGAATTTCATCTATTTCTGATGAAAAAGCCAGAACTTAACAAAAAGTTTGATCTACAAATATAGAACTCAAGAGAAATCTAAAAAGGTAAAGATTAATCTTGGGAACTATATTTTGACTATATAGATGTATGAAGAATACATGTATACCTTGTTCTAGAAATTGATGTGGAAAGGACATTGTACCAGAAAAAGGGTAAAGTGGGGATAGTACATCTCATGAAGAGGCATAGGAAACCCATTATATCTGAGAGAAAGAAGGGAGGGGGATGAATATAGTGGGTATCTTACTGCCTTCAGAATTGGCTTTAAGTGAAAAATCTTAAGACATATTCAATCTATGGTGAAACTTCTCCCACCTCATTGAAAAGTGAGAAGGGAAAAGTGAAAAGGGAAGGAATAAGCTAAGTGGAAGGGAATACGGTAACTGGGAGGGAAAGGGGTAAGATAGGGGGAGGAACTCTAAGGCGGGGGGAGGGATACTAAAAAGGGAAGGCTGTGAGAAACAAGTGGTGCTCACAAGCTTAATACTGGGAAGGGGGGGAAAGGGAAAGAAGGGAGAAAAGCATAATCCGGGGTTAACAAGATGGCAAGCAATACAGAATTGGTCATTCTAACCATAAATGTGAACGGGGTAAACTCCCCCATAAAGAGGAAGCGGTTAGCAGAATGGATTAAAAGCCAGAATCCTACAATATGTTGTTTACAGGAAACACACCTGAAGTGGGGAGATACATGCAGGTTAAAGGTAAAAGGTTGGAGCAAAATCTACTATGCTTCAGGTGAAGTCAAAAAACCAGGGGTAGCCATCCTGATCTCAGATCAAGCTAAAGCAAAAATTGATCTAATTAAAAGAGATAAGGAAGGGCACTATATCTTGCTAAAGGGCAGCATGGATAATGAAGCACTATCTATATTAAACATATATGCACCAAGTGGGGTAGCACCTAAATTCTTAAAAGAGAAACTAAGAGAGCTGCAAGAAGAAATAGACAGTAAAACTATAATAGTGGGAGATCTTAACCTTGCACTCTCAGAATTAGATAAATCAAACCACAAAATAAATAAGAAAGAAGTCAAAGAGGTAAACAGAATACTAGAAAAAATAGATATGATAGATCTCTGGAGAAAATGTAATGGAGACAGAAAGGAATACACTTTCTTTTCAGCAGTTCATGGAACCTATACAAAAATTGACCATATATTAGGACATAAAAACCTCAAACTCAAATGCAGTAAGGCAGAAATAGTAAATGCATCCTTTTCAGACCACGAGGCAATGAAAATTACATTCAACAAAAAACCAGGGGGAAATAGACCAAAAAATAATTGGAAATTAAATAATCTCATGCTAAAGAATGATTGGGTGAAACAGCAAATCATAGACATAATTAATAACTTCACACAAGAAAACGATAATAATGAGACATCATACCAAAATGTATGGGATGCAGCCAAAGCGGTAATAAGGGGAAATTTCATATCTCTAGAGGCCTATTTGTATAAAATAGAGAAAGAGAAGATCAATGAATTGGGTTTGCAACTAAAAATGCTAGAAAAGGAACAAATTAAAAACCCCCAGTGAAACACTAAACTTGAAATTCTAAAAATAAAAGGAGAGATCAATAAAATTGAAAGTAAAAAAACTATTGAAATGATTAATAAAACTAAGAGTTGGTTCTATGAAAAAACCAACAAAATAGACAAACCCTTAGTAAATCTGATTAAAAAAAGGAAAGAGGAAAATCAAATTGTTAGTCTTAAAAATGAAAAGGGAGAACTCACCAGTAACGAAGAGGAAATTAGAGCAATAATTAGGAGTTACTTTGCTCAACTTTATGCCAATAAATTCGACAACTTAAATGAAATAGAAAAATGCCTCCAAAAATATAGCTTGCCCAAACTAACAGAGGAAGAAGTAAATATCCTAAACAGTCCCATCTCAGAAAAAGAAATAGAACAAACTATCAATCAACTCCCTAAGAAAAAATCCCCAGGACCAGATGGATTTACATGTGAATTCTACCAAACATTTAAAGAACAATTAACTCCAATGTTATATAAACTATTTGAAAAAATAGGGATTGAAGGAGTCCTACCAAACTCCTTTTATGACACAGACATGGTACTGATACCTAAACCAGGTAGGCTGAAAACAGAGAAAGAAAATTATAGACCAATCTCCCTAATGAATATTGATGCTAAAATCTTAAATAAAATATTAGCAAAAAGATTACAGAAAATCGTCCCCAGGATAATACACTATGACCAAGTAGGATTTATACCAGGAATGCAGGGCTGGTTCAATATTAGGAAAACTATTAGCATAATTGACTATATCAATAACCAAACAAACAAAAACCATATGATCATCTCAATAGATGCAGAAAAAGCATTTGATAAAATCCAACATCCATTCCTAATAAAAACACTTGAGAGCATAGGAATAAATGGACTTTTCCTTAAAATAGTCAGGAGCATATATTTAAAACCATCAGTAAGCGTCATATGCAATGGAGAAAAACTGGAACCTTTCCCAGTAAGATCTGGAGTGAAGCAAGGTTGCCCTCTATCACCATTATTATTTAATATCGTATTAGAAACACTAGCCTCGGCAATAAGAGTCGAGAAAGATATTAAAGGAATTAGAGTAGGCAATGAAGAAACCAAACTATCACTCTTTGCAGATGATATGATGGTATACTTAGAGAACCCCAGAGATTCTACTAAAAAGCTATTAGAAATAATTCATAATTTTAGCAAAGTAGCTGGCTACAAAATAAATCCCCATAAATCTTCAGCATTTTTATACATCTCCAACAAAACTCAACAGCAAGAGATACAAAGAGAAATTCCATTCAGAATAACTGTTGATACCATAAAATATTTGGGAATCTATCTACCAAAGGAAAGTCAGGAATTATATAAGCAAAATTATAAAAAAGTCTCCACACAAATAAAGTCAGACTTAAATAATTGGAAAAATATTAAGTGCTCTTGGATCGGCCGAGCGAACATAATAAAAATGACAATACTCCCTAAACTAATCTATTTATTTAGTGCTATACCAATCAGACTTCCAAGAAAATATTTTAATGATCTAGAAAAAATAACAACAAAATTCATATGGAACAATAAAAAGTCGAGAATCTCAAGGGAATTAATGAAAAAAAAAATCAAATGAAGGTGGCCTAGCTGTACCTGATCTTAAATTATATTATAAAGCAGCAGTCACCAAAACCATTTGGTATTGGCTAAGAAATAGATTAGTGGATCAGTGGAAAAGGTTAGGTTCACAAGACAGAATAGTTAACTATAGCAATCTAGTGTTTGACAAACCCAAAGCCCCTAACTTTTGGGAAAAGAATTCACTATTTGATAAAAACTGCTGGGATAATTGGAAATTAGTATGGCAGAAATTAGTCATGGACCCACACCTAACACCATATACCAAGATAAGATCAAAATGGGTCCATGACCTAGGCATAAAGAACGAGATTATAAATAAATTAGAGGAACATAGAATAGTTTATCTCTCAGACTTGTGGAGGAGAAAGAAATTTGTGACCAAAGATGAACTAGAGACCATTACTGATCACAAAATAGAAAATTTTGATTACATCAAATTAAAAAGCCTTTGTACAAACAAAACTAATGCAAACAAGATTAGAAGGGAAGCAACAAACTGGGAAAACATCTTCACAGTTAAAGGTTCTGATAAAGGCCTCATTTCTAAAATATATAGAGAACTGACTCAAATTTATAAGAAATCAAGCCATTCTCCAATTGATAAATGGTCAAAGGATATGAACAGACAATTTTCAGAGGATGAAATTGAAACTATTACCACTCATATGAAAGAGTGTTCCAAATCATTATTGATCAGAGAAATGCAAATTAAGACAACTCTGAGATACCACTACACACCTGTCAGATTGGCTAAGATGACAGGAAAAAATAATGATGAATGTTGGAGGGGATGCGGGAAAACTGGGACACTAATGCATTGTTGGTGGAGTTGTGAACGAATCCAACCATTCTGGAGAGCAATCTGGAATTATGCCCAAAAAGTTATCAAATTGTGCATACCCTTTGATCCAGCAGTGTTTCTATTGGGCTTATATCCCAAAGAAATACTAAAGAAGGGAAAGGGACCTGTATGTGCCAAAATGTTTGTGGCAGCCCTGTTTGTAGTGGCTAGAAACTGGAAAATGAATGGATGCCCATCAATTGGAGAATGGCTAGGTAAATTGCGGTATATGAATGTTATGGAATATTATTGTTCTGTAAGAAATGACCAGCAGGATGAATACAGAGAGGACTGGCGAGACTTACATGAACTGATGCTAAGTGAAATGAGCAGAACCAGGAGATCATTATACACTTCGACAACGATATTGTATGAGGACATATTTTGATGGAAGTGGATTTCTTTGACAAAGAGACCTAACTAAGTTTTAATTGATAAATGACGGACAGAAGCAGCTACACCCAAAGAACGAACACTGGGAAACAAATGTGAACTATCTGCATTTTTGTTTTTCTTCCCGGGTTATTTATACCTTCTGAATCCAATTCTCCCTATGCAACAAGAGAACTGTTCGGTTCTGCAAACATATATTGTATCTAGGATATACTGCAACATATCCAACATATAAAGGACTGCTTGCCATCTAGGGGAGGGGGTGGAGGGAGGGAGGGGGAAAAAATTGGAAAAGAAACGAGTGCAAGGAATAATGTTGTCATTATAAACTAATCATTAAATTAAAAAAAAATAAAAGGAAAAAAAATTAAAAAAAAAAATCTTTGTATTGGTTTTCTCCCTTCCTAGAATGAATTCCTTTCTTAACTTTGCCTCTTAGAATGCTTATTTTACTTCAAATTTTAAATCAAGTGTCACTTTCTACATGAAGCCTTTCCTGGTCACTTTAGCTTCCTTTATCTTCCCTTCCCTACTTTGTAATATTTGGAGATAGTCGGGGACATTTATCTTCATCTCTTCCAATGGAGCACTTGACCTAGAAGTATGTAACTCTGTTCCCCAGCAGACTAAAGTACAATTTAATAAACAACCGTAACCAGAAGTGTTTTTTGTTTGATTTGATTTGGCATAGATTTTTGTTTGTTTGCTTGCTTTTATTCCTATAATTCTCTTCCCACTTCCATTATTGGAGAAAAATAAGGTAGTTATCACTGTATTAAATGAAATTGAGCATTAAAATAGAAGAGCTGCCCACCCACTAGATTTTTAAGAGAAACAATTTTTTTTTTTTTTTTTTTCTTATTTCTATAGAAGGGGCATAGAATTAATGGTCAGACTTTTTATATTAGGATGTGGGAAGTATTTCTCCCCTTTCTCCCCTTACCCTTATCTCTTGTTTTTCTGTCTCTGTCTCACTGGTTCTCTTGCTGTCTCTCTCTTTCTCTGTTATTGTCTATGCCTTTCTTTGTCTTTCTTGCTATCTCTCTGTTTTTCCCTTTCTCTCTGTATTTCTCTCTCTCTCTCTCTCTCTCTCTCTCTCTCTCTCTCTCTCTCTCTCCCTCTCCCTCTCTCTCTCTTTCTCCCTTTGTCACACACATACACTCACACAAGATTAAGACTGGACCTTTGGACTCTGGCTGATTCTTTAGTTTTGTGTTTCTTTCTGAGTTAAGGTAATTGAATAATGATCCAAAGATAGAGATTTCTAGAATTTGTGGAAACTTAATGAATCTGAGGAGTGGGAAGTATCCAATTCTATGGGATAGTTATACAGAAGGATGTATTTTCTGTTAATTACTACAATAATTCTTAAAAGTGAAGGAATATGAATCAGGAACTGACTTACCAGAAGATAATATCCTTGAGTACAGTACCAGAATATCCAGAGAGACAAGATAAAAATACATATTCAGCAATGCTACAAATTGTTTCATGTTTTAATACTATAAATATCAACTTCCTTTGAAAATATATTAGGAGCAATAAGTTTATATATATATATATAAAGCAATAAGATATATATATACATATATGACATATACATATATATATATATATATATATATATCCATAAAACAACTTATTGCTCCTAATATTTGGATATTCCCTCATCTACTTTGCCCAAATGTCTCAACTAAAATAAAGAAAATTCCATAACACAACTGTAATTCTAAGTTCTAATGCACAACATAACTACCTGATGTCCACAATTCAATATACACATTGATAAATATAGTCATCTCAGTAGATCAGATGGAGCTCTATTAAACATTCCAGACAGTTTTTCTAAATAAACCCTTTCTAGTCCAACAAGTCTTCACTCAAGATTCATAATCCTCAGTGTCTCAAAGTGCCTGTACGTGTCCTTATAGTCTTGGGCATTAAATTCATTTTCATCGGATCAGCGGATTTTAACAGATAAAAGAAATGGAATTTGAGAGATAAGTTTGTAGTGTGTAGCTGAATCCTGGATATGGAATTTGACCTTGTACTTGGAATAAGAATTGGGGGAGGGAGAACTTATGTGTTATTCTATCCATTGTGTTTATTTTTTTTCTCTAAGTCTGCATATCAGATCAATTATGGTTAATACAAGCACACATTCTTTCTATTTCAACCATGCCTTGAACTGCCTAAAGCTTTTATAAGTTGGCCAAGACAATTAGTTATGACAGATTGAATAGAATGAACCAATCTATTAAGTTGATTAAACATATTTTAATTTTGGACTAATCTATTAAAATACTGTTCTTGGGTTTGAATTATAATCCTTTGGCAGTAGAGACAAAGGTAGGTTATAATCAAGAGTTAGCATATATATATATATCTATTTATTTAGTGCTATACCAATCAGACTTCCAAGAAAATATTTTAATGATCTAGAAAAAATAACAACAAAATTCATATGGAACAATAAAAAGTCGAGAATCTCAAGGGAATTAATAAAAAAAAAAAATCAAATGAAGGTGGCCTAGCTGTACCTGATCTTAAATTATATTATAAAGCAGCAGTCACCAAAACCATTTGGTATTGGCTAAGAAATAGATTAGTGGATCAGTGGAAAAGGCTAGGTTCACAAGACAGAATAGTCAACTATAGCAATCTAGTGTTTGACAAACCCAAAGCCCCTAACTTCTGGGAAAAGAATTCATTATTTGATAAAAACTGCTGGGATAATTGGAAATTAGTATGGCAGAAATTAGGCATGGACCCACACCTAACACCATATACCAAGATAAGATCAAAATGGGTCCATGACCTAGGCATAAAGAACAAGATTATAAATAAATTAGAGGAACATAGAATAGTTTATCTCTCAGACTTGTGGAGGAGAAAGAAATTTGTGACCAAAGATGAACTAGAGACCATTACTGATCACAAAATAGAAAATTTTGATTACATCAAATTAAAAAGCCTTTGTACAAACAAAACTAATGCAAACAAGATTAGAAGGGAAGCAACAAACTGGGAAAACATCTTCACAGTTAAAGGTTCTGATAAAGGCCTCATTTCTAAAATATATAGAGAACTGACTCAAATTTATAAGAAATCAAGCCATTCTCCAATTGATAAATGGTCAAAGGATATGAACAGACAATTTTCAGAGGATGAAATTGAAACTATTACCACTCATATGAAAGAGTGTTCCAAATCATTATTGATCAGAGAAATGCAAATTAAGACAACTCTGAGATACCACTACACACCTGTCAGATTGGCTAAGATGACAGGAAAAAATAATGATGAATGTTGGAGGGGATGCGGGAAAACTGGGACACTAATGCATTGTTGGTGGAGTTGTGAACGAATCCAACCATTCTGGAGAGCAATCTGGAATTATGCCCCAAAAGTTATCAAATTGTGCATACCCTTTGATCCAGCAGTGTTTCTATTGGGCTTATATCCCAAAGAAATACTAAAGAAGGGAAAGGGACCTGTATGTGCCAAAATGTTTGTAGCAGCCCTATTTGTAGTGGCTAGAAACTGGAAAATGAATGGATGCCCATCAATTGGAGAATGGCTGGGTAAATTGTGGTATATGAATGTTATAGAATATTATTGTTCTGTAAGAAATGACCAGTAGGATGAATACAGAGAGGACTGGCGAGACTTACATGAACTGATGCTAAGTGAAATGAGCAGAACCAGGAGATCATTATACACTTCGACAACGATATTGTATGAGGACATATTTTGATGGAAGTGGATTTCTTTGACAAAGAGACCTGAACTTCAATTGATAAATGATGGGCATAAGCAGCTACACCCAAAGATTTAACAACATAATACTGTGGGGAAAGTATTGTATTTGGAGTCATAGATCCCATATTGGGATCTTAGTTTTGCCAATTACTGTCTATGAGAACTCAGACAAGTCACTTTCAGGACATAATTTCCCACCCATTTCTGTATGATCTCTAAGATGTCTCTGAGTCTATGAATATTTTGACCATATATAATTTATTTATATGCATTTATATTGGTGCAGAAATCTATTGTGAGTATATATTCAAATAGCTTCTCTTCTTTTTTAAAATTTTAATTCCTATGATTTCTTTTTTCCTTCAGTTACATGTGGAAATGATGACTCCCTTGATTTTGCTATCTTGAAAAGTATTCTAATTCCATGATCAAGGACTGTAAAATTTCATTTATATGATAATTATCTCTTATTCTGTCTATTTTTTCAACTATTTTAATTTTTAATTTTTAGTTTTATTTTAATTTAATAATTTTTAATATTAGTTCCAATTCCTCTATTCTTCTACTCTTTCACACTTTCTCCAGCCACTATTCTTACTCTGCCTACCTTCTTTTCTCCTTAATCTTTACTTCTTAGTGACAAAGTATATACTACAGACAGTCCCCTCCAATTCTTTGCTACTTTTACCCATATAGCTAAAACTTTGTAAAACTCTATCATTTTACTATTCCCCCAATCTATCTCCTTATTCCTAGTTACAGTCTGCTAAATGGAGCAGAATTAATGGAATCTTAATAATTAGATTCACTAAAAATTTATGTAGTCTAATCTCAATTGAGTCTTCACTGAAAGAAGGTAATGCTTTTATTATTGCTTAATTGTTTTTTATCCCACTTGCCAACAACTCTTCTAAATTTTCTCCACTAATGTATATGTAACAATAAGAAACTGACTCTACTCTTGATTTGTCCACATGATCAGAGAAAAGCATAGTTTCTAAAAAGAAGGCTATACTCACTCTTTTTTATACCATTTAGCTTATTATATCACCACTCTGGCATCCCGGAGAAAATTACTTAAGATTTATGTTTACTTAAGGTTTATGTTGGCTTATTACTAGGGTTTTCTACAAAAGAGGAGGGGAATTAGAAAGATTCTCCAATAAGAATGAAATATAGGACAACTATTTATTTCCAGCAAACAAAAGAAATGCTAAATAATCAGAAATGCATGATAGAAAGATTTAAATTAAACAAATTAAACCTTTGTACTATAAGAAGGTTAAGATTTAAACTTCATCCAAACATAAAACAGTTTTTGAGACTGCTGACAAAGCATTGTTACAGTTTCACCTCATTTCTGGATGACCTCCACCTCCCAGAGTCCATTTCTACTGTACTCTTTTAGGCTAGGGTTTTGAACCCTCCTTCTTCTCCTCCTCTTCCTTTTCCTCTTACTACTTCTTCTTCTTCTTCTTCTTCTTCTTCTTCTTCTTCTTCTTCTTCTTCTTCTTCTTCTTCTTCTTCTTCTTCTTCTTTCTCTCTATTTCTCTATCTGTCTCTCTCTCTCTCTCTCTCTCTCTCTCTCTCTCTCTCTCTCTCTCTCTCTCTCTCTCTCTCTCTCTCTCTCTCTCTCTCTCTCTCTCTCTCTCTCTCTCTTTCTCCCTTTGTCACACACATACACTCACACAAGATTAAGACTGGACCTTTGGACTCTGGCTGATTCTTTAGTTTTGTGTTTCTTTCTGAGTTAAGGTAATTGAATAATGATCCAAAGATAGAGATTTCTAGAATTTGTGGAAACTTAATGAATCTGAGGAGTGGGAAGTATCCAATTCTATGGGATAGTTATACAGAAGGATGTATTTTCTGTTAATTACTACAATAATTCTTAAAAGTGAAGGAATATGAACTGACTTACCAGAAGATAATATCCTTGAGTACGGTACCAGAATATCCAGAGAGACAAGATAAAAATACATATTCAGCAACGCTACAAATTGTTTCATGTTTTAATACTATAAATATCAACTTCCTTTGAAAATATATTAGGAGCAATAAGTTTATATATATATATATATATATATATATATATATATATATATATATATATATATATATATATATATATATATATATATATATATATCCATAAAACAACTTATTGCTCCTAATATTTGGATATTCCCTCATCTACTTTGCCCAAATGTCTCAACTAAAATAAAGAAAATTCCATAACACAACTGTAATTCTAAGTTCTAATGCACAACATAACTACCTGATGTCCACAATTCAATATACACATTGATAAATATAGTCATCTCAGTAGATCAGATGGAGCTCTATTAAACATTCCAGACAGTTTTTCTAAATAAACCCTTTCTAGTCCAACAAGTCTTCACTCAAGATTCATAATCCTCAGTGTCTCAAAGTGCCTGTACGTATCCTTATAGTCTTGGGCATTAAATTCATTTTCATCGGATCAGCAGATTTTAACAGATAAAAGAAATGGAATTTGAGAGATAAGTTTGTAGTGTGTAGCTGAATCCTGGATATGGAATTTGACCTTGTACTTGGAATAAGAATTGGGGGAGGGAGAACTTATGTGTTATTCTATCCATTGTGTTTATTTTTTTTCTCTAAGTCTGCATATCAGATCAATTATGGTTAATACAAGCACACATTCTTTCTATTTCAACCATGCCTTGAACTGCCTAAAGCTTTTATAAGTTGGCCAAGACAATTAGTTATGACAGATTGAATAGAATGAACCAATCTATTAAGTTGATTAAACATATTTTAATTTTGGACTAATCTATTAAAATACTG
Organism: Antechinus flavipes; assembly: GCF_016432865.1. Lineage (NCBI taxonomy): Eukaryota > Metazoa > Chordata > Mammalia > Dasyuromorphia > Dasyuridae > Antechinus > Antechinus flavipes. Next base: position 214,207,692 of record NC_067402.1, read on the forward strand.
TTCTTGGGTTTGAATTATAATCCTTTGGCAGTAGAGACAAAGGTAGGTTATAATCAAGAGTTAGCATATATATATATATATATATATATATATATATATATATATATATATATAGTTAGTATGTGTTAGTATAAAAATCAAATACCTTAAATGACTACAATAAATTCAAGTGAATTATGAAGGAAAGACAGATAAACAAAGATTTAACAACATAATACTGTGGGGAAAGTATTGTATTTGGAGTCATAGATCCCATATTGGGATCTTAGTTTTGCCAATTACTGTCTATGAGAACTCAGACAAGTCACTTTCAGGACATAATTTCCCACCCATTTCTGTATGATCTCTAAGATGTCTCTGAGTCTATGAATATTTTGACCATATATAATTTATTTATATGCATTTATATTGGTGCAGAAATCTATTGTGAGTATATATTCAAATAGCTTCTCTTCTTTTTTAAAATTTTAATTCCTATGATTTCTTTTTTCCTTCAGTTACATGTGGAAATGATGACTCCCTTGATTTTGCTATCTTGAAAAGTATTCTAATTCCATGATCAAGGATTGTAAAATTTCATTTATATGATAATTATCTCTTATTCTGTCTATTTTTTCAACTATTTTAATTTTTAATTTTTAGTTTTATTTTAATTTAATAATTTTTAATATTAGTTCCAATTCCTCTATTCTTCTACTCTTTCACACTTTCTCCAGCCACTATTCTTACTCTGCCTACCTTCTTTTCTCCTTAATCTTTACTTCTTAGTGACAAAGTATATACTACAGACAGTCCCCTCCAATTCTTTGCTACTTTTACCCATATAGCTAAAACTTTGTAAAATCTCTCTCTCTCTCTCTCTCTCTCTCTCTCTCTCTCTCTCTCTCTCTCTCTCTCTCTCTCTCTCTCTCTCTCTCTCTCTCTCTCTCTCTCTCTCTCTCTCTCTCTCTCTCTCTCTCTCTCTCTCTCTCTCTCTCTCTCTCTCTCTCTCTCTCTCTCTCTCTCTCTCTCTCTCTCTCTCTCTCTCTCTCTCTCTCTCTCTCTCTCTCTCTCTCTCTCTCTCTCTCTCTCTCTCTCTCTCTCTCTCTCTCTCTCTCTCTCTCTCTCTCTCTCTCTCTCTCTCTCTCTCTCTCTCTCTCTCTCTCTCTCTCTCTCTCTCTCTCTCTCTCTCTCTCTCTCTCTCTCTCTCTCTCTCTCTCTCTCTCTCTCTCTCTCTCTCTCTCTCTCTCTCTCTCTCTCTCTCTCTCTCTCTCTCTCTCTCTCTCTCTCTCTCTCTCTCTCTCTCTCTCTCTCTCTCTCTCTCTCTCTCTCTCTCTCTCTCTCTCTCTCTCTCTCTCTCTCTCTCTCTCTCTCTCTCTCTCTCTCTCTCTCTCTCTCTCTCTCTCTCTCTCTCTCTCTCTCTCTCTCTCTCTCTCTCTCTCTCTCTCTCTCTCTCTCTCTCTCTCTCTCTCTCTCTCTCTCTCTCTCTCTCTCTCTCTCTCTCTCTCTCTCTCTCTCTCTCTCTCTCTCTCTCTCTCTCTCTCTCTCTCTCTCTCTCTCTCTCTCTCTCTCTCTCTCTCTCTCTCTCTCTCTCTCTCTCTCTCTCTCTCTCTCTCTCTCTCTCTCTCTCTCTCTCTCTCTCTCTCTCTCTCTCTCTCTCTCTCTCTCTCTCTCTCTCTCTCTCTCTCTCTCTCTCTCTCTCTCTCTCTCTCTCTCTCTCTCTCTCTCTCTCTCTCTCTCTCTCTCTCTCTCTCTCTCTCTCTCTCTCTCTCTCTCTCTCTCTCTCTCTCTCTCTCTCTCTCTCTCTCTCTCTCTCTCTCTCTCTCTCTCTCTCTCTCTCTCTCTCTCTCTCTCTCTCTCTCTCTCTCTCTCTCTCTCTCTCTCTCTCTCTCTCTCTCTCTCTCTCTCTCTCTCTCTCTCTCTCTCTCTCTCTCTCTCTCTCTCTCTCTCTCTCTCTCTCTCTCTCTCTCTCTCTCTCTCTCTCTCTCTCTCTCTCTCTCTCTCTCTCTCTCTCTCTCTCTCTCTCTCTCTCTCTCTCTCTCTCTCTCTCTCTCTCTCTCTCTCTCTCTCTCTCTCTCTCTCTCTCTCTCTCTCTCTCTCTGTGTGTGTGTGTGTGTCTTTCTGATGTTAGGAGTTTGCTATTAATAGTTCATTTTAATCAATAGACCCAGTATCTTGAAATGTCTGTAATTCAGAAGGTCATTTCCAAGCCTGTATGTGTAGAGATGGACACATCTCTACTACACAAGAAAGGGAAAATAAAGCATAAAAGACATATTGATTGAATCTCTTTGTTTTATTTGCCATATGTCATATGGAAAGAGTGCCCAACTATTAGATTTGGGGAAGAGCACAAGCCCAACCCCCCTACCTCTCAAGTGATCAGTTCATGTGGTTTACTATGCAGCCAAAAGGAGAAAGGAAGAGACTGATTAAGGAGGAGTCTCCCCTTATGATTTCCTTGAGATACAGAGCCAGTAATAGCACTGCTAGGTCAAAGGGTATGCATGATTTTATACATCTTTGGGCATAGTTTCAGATTGCTCTCCAGAATGGTTGGATCATTTCACAACTCCACCAACAAAGCATTAATGTCCCAATTTTCCCACATTTCCTCCAACATTTATCATTATCCTTCCCTGTCATCTTAGCCAATCTGAGAGGTATAAGGGAGTACCTCAGAGTTGTTTATTTTACATTTCTCTAATGAATAGTGATTTAGAGCATCTTTTCATATAACTATAAATGGCTTTAATTTCATCACCAGAAAATTGTCTGTTCATATCCTTTGACCATTTATCAATTGGAGAATGATGCATATTCCTATAAATTTGACACAGTTCTTTATATATTTTAGAAATGAGATCTTTATCAGAAATACTGGCTGTAAAGATTTTTTCCCCAGATTTGTACTTCTCTTTTAATCTTGTTTCTATTGGTTTTGTTTGTGGAAAAACTTTAATTTAATGTAATCAAAGTTACCCATATTGCCTATCATAATGTTCTCTAGTTCTTCTTTGTTCATAAATTTCTCCCTTCTCCAAAGATCTGATAAGTAAATTATCCCTTGTTTTCCTAATTTGTTTTTGATATCATTATTTATTCCCAAATCATGTATCCATTTTGGCCTTATTTTAATATGAGATATGTGATATGTCTAGATATGTCTATGCCTAGTTGCTGACATAGTATTTTCCAGTTTTCCCAGCAGCTTTTGTCAAATAGCGACTTCTTATTCCAGAAGCTGGAGCTTGAGGGTTTATCAAATACTAGATTTCTATAGGCCTTAATTATTGTGACATGTGTATCTTATGTAGAGAAATTAATAAAATTGAAACTAAGAAAATTACTATATTTATTGAAAAAACTAAAAATTGCTTTTATGAAAAAAAAAACTAACAAAATAGATAACCCTTTGGTTAAATTGATTGAGAAAAGGAAAGAAAAAACAAACAAACAAAAAAAAAAAACAAATCACCAGCATCAAAAATGAAAAGAGTGAACTTACTACCAATGAAAAAGAAATTAAAGCAATAATTAGAAGCTATTTGGCCAACTTATGGCAACAAATCTGAAAATCTAACCAAAATGCATGAAAATTTACAAAAAATATAAATTGTAGAGATTTACAAAGAAGGAAATAAATTACTTCAATAAGCCCATTTTAGAAAAAAGAAATTGAACAAGCTTTTAATCAGTTCCCTAAGAGAAAATCTCTAGAACCACATGAATTTACAAGGGAATTTTACAGAACATTTAAAGAACAACTAATTCCAATTCTATGTAAACTATTTGGAAAAACATGTTAAGAAGGAATCCTGCTAAATTATTTCTTGACAGAAATATGGCACTGATACCTAAACCAGAAAGGACCAAAACAAATATAGAAAATTACAGACCAATCACCTTAATGAATATTGATACAAAAATTTTAAATAAAACATTAGCAAAGAGATTACAGTAACTTACCTGCACTATGACCAATTGAGATTTATACCAGGAATGCAAGAATGCTTCAATATCATGAAAACTATTACCACATTAATAACAAAAACAACAGCAAGCATATGATAATCTCAATAGATGCAGAAAAATTTTTTGACAAACTATAACATGCATTCTTATTAAAAAAAAAAACTGGAAAGAATAGGGATAAAATAATAAGCAGTATCTACCTAAAACCTACAGGAAGCATTATCTGTAAAGAGAGAAGCAGGACACATTCCCAATAAGATCAGGGGTGAAGCAAGGATGCCCATTATCACTACTATTAATCAAGATTGTACTTGAAATGTTGACTTTAATAGTAAGGCATGATCAACAAACCAATGAACACTATTTCAACTCTCTGACCAATGAGCCCCCATCTCAATAACCCTGGCTCTATCAATCAAACTAAGCCTCACTTCATTCCACTTCTGAGTGCCTGAGGTAACACAAGGAATCCCACTCCTAACAGGAAGAAAAGAAAAATAAAATAAAAGAAAGTAGAATAGGTAGAGGAAATAAAACTATTACTCTTTGCAATTGATATAATGATATACTTAGAGAATCCTAGAAAATCTTCCAAAAACCTCCTGGAAAAAAATCACAACTTTAGCAAAGTTGCAGGATATAAAATAAACCCACACAAATCATCAGCATGTGTTATTGACAAAGTCCAGCAGCAAGAGATAGAAAGAGAAATTCCATTTTAATTACTATAGAAAACTAAAATACTTGGGTGTCTATCTGCCAAGACAAACCCAAAAACTATATGAACACAATTATAAAGTACTTCTCACACAAATAAGATCAGATCTAAAGAATTAGAAAAATATAAATTGTTCATGGCTAGGCCGAGCTAATACAATAAAAATGACAATTCTGCCTAAATTGGTAAAGTCACAGCAATCAAACTGCCAAAATATTATTTTATAGAACTAGAAATAATAATTTAAAAATTCATCTGGAATAACAAAAGATCAAAAATATCAAGAAAATTAATGAAAAAAACAAACAAATATATTTAGCAGTACCAAACTTAAAACTATATTATAAAGTAGCAGTCATGAAAACCATTGGTATTGGATAAAAAACATACATGACATACTACACAAGAGCTATACCAACCTAATATTTGATAAACCCCCAAACTACAGCTTCTGGAATAAGAAGTCATTATTTGACAAAAATTGCTGGGAAAACTGGAAAGTAATATGTCAACAATTCCACATAGATCTACATCTCATACCCCATACCAAAATAAGTTCAAAATGGGTACATGATTTGGGCATAAAGATAATACCATAAACAAATTAGGAGAACAAGGGGAAATTTACCTATCAGAACTTTGGAAAAGGATGGAATTTATGACCAAAGAAGAACTAGAGAACATTATGAAAAGCAAAATGGACAACTTTGATAACCTTAAATTGAAAAGTTTTTGCACCAACTGAAATAACATTAAAAGGGAGGTACAAATATGGGGAAAAATCTTTACAGCCAGTATTTCTGATAAATGTCTCATTTCTACAATATATAAAGAACTGTGTCAAATTTATAAGAATACAAGTCATTCCCCAATTGATAAATAGTCAAAGGATATAAATAAATAATTTTCCAATGATGAAATTAAGGCCATTTATAGTTATATGAAAAATGCTCTAAATCACTACTCATTAGAGAAATGTAAAATAAAACAACGCTGAGGTGTTCCCTTATACCTCTCATATTGGCTAAGATGACAGGAAAGGATATGATAAATGTTGGAGGAAATGTGGGAAAACACATTGTTGGTGGAATTGTGAAATGATTTAACCATTCTAGAGAACAATCTGAACTATGCCCAGTACATATCCTTTGACCTGACATGTCACTGATGGATCTATAGCTCAAGGAAATCTTAAAGGAGGGAAAAGGACCCACATGTGCAAAAATGTTTGTAGCAGCTCTTTTTGTGGTAGCAAAGAATTAGAAAAAGACTCAAAGCTCTTAAACTGGGGAATGGCTGAACAAGTTGTACTTGAAGGTAATTGAATATTATTGTTCTATAAAAATGATGAACAAGCTGATTTTAGAAAGAACTAGAAAGATTTATATGAAAAGATGCTGAGCAAAACAAGCAGAATCAGGAATACATTGTACACAATAATAGCAAGAATGTGTGATGATCAACTACAAAAGACTTGGTTCTTTTCAGTGCTTCAGGGATCTGAAGCAATCACAATAGAGTTTGGACAGAAAATACCATCTGCATCCAGAAAAAGAACTAAGGAGACTGAATGTAAACTACTTCTTTTTTTAATTTATTTTTTAATCTCTCTCATGGTTTTTCCTGTTTGCTCTGATTTTCCTTTCCCAACATAATTTATAAAACAATGGATATTAAAAATAAGTAAAGGAACAAAAGAAGGATTCTCTCTTTAAAAGATCCATTGAGTCAACAATTCTTATATCATCATCACTAAAGTGCCCAAGCATTGAAAAAAATACATAAAATCAGCCAGAATCAGGGCAGCTTTGCATATGCATATGCACCTTAGTACTGCAATCAGGTAGAAATTTTCCTGCAACTTCTCTAGTTTGTGAGGCGAATACCTATTTATATAATGCCTATTATATACCAAGTATTGTGCTATTAAAATAAATAACAACACATTATTTAATTTGCCTCATAAGAACCCTAAAAGATAAACGTTATCATCCCCATTTTATAACTGGAGAAATTGAATAAAACAGACTGACCTGATCAGGGTTACACAACAGGATTTGAACTCCAGTTTTCTTGACTCCAGGAGCAGCACTATACACCAGACTTAGTAAGTTACTGCCAATTTAGATGCAAAATGATTTGATTCACTTCAAGGCTAATTTTCTTTACTCTATGCCATCCCCCTCAAAAAGAGCTATTAAATATTAAAATTACGTACTATATATGCATGTTGCAAAATTATGCCATTAAATAGTTTCACAATATTTGCATGATGAAAATTTACACAAAATTGCATTGACAGAAAAGAACAAAATTTTTAAAACAAGAGTACAGTTAACTCTCAATCAACTCTGTCACCTGTAGCTCAGAATACAACCCCAAACTGCTAATAAGAGTATTAACTCTTTTGTTTGCACAATGACCATATTTAATTTTAAAGGGGTATCCTGACCTCAAAGACTATGTGTCAGATTCATTTTCATCTGTCTGTGCTATGCAGCACAATACTTGTGAGAGACGTGAGGAAATGTTCTTAAATCTTAGATGTAATTAATATATAAAATAGCTTTTAAAAAGAATTTAAATTTTCTAAAGAAAAAAAGAATGTAAAGAAGGAAGGAAGGAACAAAAGAATGGAAAAAGGGAAGGAGGAAGGGAGGGAAAGAGGGAGGAAAAGAGAGAAGGGGAAAAGGAAAGGAGGGAAAGAAAGAAGAAAGGAAGGAAAGAAGAAAGGAAGGAAGGGAGGGAGGAAAAAATATAGAATAGCAATTTATTTCACCTACCATAACCTGATACTTTAAAAAAGTTAATTAAAATTGACAAAAGTACTTGGGCCTGGAATTTAGTTATGGAGTCACAGTATTTATTAATAATTGTTCTGTCCCTTCATCTCATTTGATGCACTGAATCACATTGCTTCTCTTTAATGATATTATTGTCAAGTCATTTTTCAGTAGTGCCTAATTCTTTATGAATCCATTCAGGATTTTCTTGGAAAAATTACTGGAGTACTTTGCCATTTCTTACTCTACATTATTTTTACAGATGAGTAAATGGAGGTAGAGTTAGGTAACTCTTTCAGTGTCACACAACTAGTAAGTGTCTGACACTGGATTTAAACTAAGGAAGATGAGACTTTCTGCTATTGGGCCTAGTATTCCATCCACTACTATCCCTAGTTGTCCATTTAATAATTGCTGTTTTATATTTAATAGTGAAACAATTACACTAAAATCAATGAATTTCCCCTCCTTTGACTAGAGAAGCTGCAGAAAGTTTTTCTAATAGCTCTGTGTAAGTATGATTGAACAAGGATACAGACAGCTGCCCTTTCCTAATTCTGGCTGATCATATATGCCAACTCACATGCTGGTGATTATGAAATTCCTGTCACTTCTGGCCATAGTGACTCAGTCATCTTCCTCTCTAGTCATTGAATAGCAGATATTTAGAGAGTCGTATGAAGAGATTTTCAATCATTTAAAAACCAAGTAAGATTCCTTCCAAAACTTTTCCCTGATTTTGTCTAATCAATGATAACCCTCTTTCATGAAATTAACTTTTTTTGTAAATTTCTAATGCCTTTCTGATATTTTAAAAACATTTAAAATTTAGAATATGTTTTACATGCATTATTTCATTTGAGTCTCACAACTTTGAGAAGTAAGATAAAGATATTATTATCCCTATTTTACAGATAAGGAATCTGAGATAAGGGGCACTTAAATGATTTGCCTCCTCAAAATGTTCACATGTATTAAAGAAGATATTTTAAGCCTTCTTCTGTCTCTTCTGTCTCCAAATTGTTTTTAAAAGTTACAATTAATTAAAAATAGTAGTTCACATGTAAGCAACTACTTTGTGGTACAAGAATTGATTCCCAGAAAAGTTGCACAATAAACTAGACTAAGATTCAGAAAAAAATCTGAGTTTGGATCTATCCTTACAGATGTACTCCCTGTGTGACTCGGGGCATGTCACTTAAGTTTTTTTGTGCCTCAGTTTCTTCATCTGTGAAATAGGGGTAATAATAATACCTACTTCACAGGTTTGCTGTAGAAATAAAAAGTGGTGAAATTCATTATTTTATAAGCCTGACATTTACAAATTGTAGCTATTATCATCTCTTCCCTTTCTATTCTACAAGTGAAGAGAAAGCTATTTAGAGACTTTTTAAGTGTTTAGCCAATGATCACCTAGCTAATTGCCTAAGACTCCTGCAAGCATCCAACTTAAGTCTTCTGACTTTCCATTTCTGTGAGATAGTTAATGGATTTGGTATCTTATCCTGCCTCAAGCTTCTCTCTTTCATCTCACCTTTATATGTTTCTCTGCTCCCATAGTGTTCTGAATATGGCAAACATTTAATAAATATTTATTTTATTTTATCATATTGTTTTATATTGTATCATGTTATATTTTAGTATGTTAATGCATAGTGTAGCTGATTTAAACTACTTAAGAGAAGACAAAGAACCTTCTAGTCAAATA